>NW_026700595.1:0-83437 GCF_030435755.1 Ochotona princeps
TGGTTCATTCCTAGATAATGCACTCAAAGGGCATGAAGCATAGAGTGTGAAAACTGAGTTTCCTTGAGAGCTGCTTGGAAGCCTGATGGTGTGTGAAGTTAGTGAGCCAAATGGAGTTGTTCTACCACAAGAACCACTCGGCTGATTCTTCTTCAATATGCCCTTCACCAACATGCAGTGTTTCCTTGATTGAATTAGCTCTCACACCACTATTTGCGCCTAGATCCTTTGCATTGAGGGCTATCTGAAAACGGCTTTGGCGCTGAAGTTGCCTGTGAATGTGGTTTTGGTGGCATGTGAAACCAGCATGGGGAGCATTCGTTTGTGTGGGATGCTCACCAAGCTTCATTTCAGTCCTAGGCCCTCAAAGGGCACTAAGCATAGATTGTGAAAACTGAGTTTCCTTGAAAGCTGCTTGGAAGCCTGATGGTGTGTGAAGTTAGTGAGCCAAATGGAGTTGTTCTCCCACAAGAACCACTCAGCTAATTCTTCTTCAATATGCCCTTCACCAACATGCAGTGTTTCCTTGTTTGAATTAGCTCTCACACCAATATTTGCGTCTAGAGCCTTCACATTGAGGGCTATCTGAAAACGGCTGTGGCGCTGAAGTTGTCTGTGAATGTGGAGTTGGTGGCATGTGAAACCCGCATGTGAAGCATTCGTTTGTATGGGGTTCTGCACCACCAGGTTCATTCCTAGATAATGCACTCAAAGGGCATGAAGCATAGAGTGTGAAAACTGAGTTTCCTTGAGAGCTGCTTGGAAGCCTGATGGTGTGTGAAGTTAGTGAGCCAAATGGAGTTGTTCTCCCACAAGAACCACTCGGCTGATTCTTCTTCAATATGCCCTTCACCAACATGCAGTGTTTCCTTGATTGAATTAGCTCTCACACCACTATTTGCGCCTAGAGCCTTTGCATTGAGGGCTATCTGAAAACGGCTGTGGCGCTGAAGTTGCCTGTGAATGTGGAGTTGGTGGCATGTGAAACCAGCATGGGGAGCATTCGTTTGTGTGGGATGCTCATCAAGCTTCATTTCAGTCCTAGGCCCTCAAAGGGCACTAAGCATAGATTGTGAAAACTGAGTTTCCTTGAAAGCTGCTTGGAAGCCTGATGGTGTGTGAAGTTAGTGAGCCAAATGGAGTTGTTCTCCCACAAGAACCACTCAGCTAATTCTTCTTCAATATGCCCTTCACCAACATGCAGTGTTTCCTTGTTTGAATTAGCTCTCACACCAATATTTGCATCTAGAGCCTTCGCATTGAGGGCTATCTGAAAACGGCTGTGGCGCTGAAGTTGTCTGTGAATGTGGAGTTGGTGGCATGTGAAACCCGCATGTGGAGCATTCGTTTGTGTGGGATGCTCCCCAAGCTTCATTTTAGTCCTAGGCTCTCAAAGGGCACTAAGCATAGAATGTGAAAACTGAGTTTCCTTGAGAGCTGCTTGGAAGCCTGATGGTGTGTGAAGTTAGTGAGCCAAATGGAGTTGTTCTCCCACAAGAACCATTCGGCTGATTCTCTTTCAATATCGCTTCACCAACATGCAGTGTTTCCTTGATTGAATTAGCTCTCACACCAATATTTGCGTCTAGAGCCTTTGCATTGAGGGCTATCTGAAAATGGCTGTGGCGCTGAAGTTGCCTGTGAATGTGGAGTTGGTGGCATGTGAAACCCGCATGTGGAGCATTCGTTTGTGTGAGATGCTCACCAAGCTTCATTTCAGTCCTAGGCACTCAAAGGGCATTAAGCATAGAGTGAAAAGTGAGTTTCCTTGAGAGCTGCTTGGAAGCCTGATGGTGTGTGAAGTTAGTGAGCCAAATGGAGTTGTTCTCCCACAAGAACCACTCGGCTGATTCTTCTTCAATATGCCCTTCACCAAGATGCAGTGTTTCCTTGATTGAATTAGCTCTCACACCACTATTTGTGTCTAGAGCCTTTGCATTGAGGGCTATCTGAAAACGGCTGTGGCGCTGAAGTTGCCTGTGAATGTGGAGTTGGTGGCATGTGAAACCCGCATGTGGAGCATTCGTTTGTGTTTCATGCTCACCAAGATTTACTTCAATCCTAGGCACTCAATGGACATTAAGCATAGAGTTTGAAAGCTGAGTTTCCTTGAGAATTACTTGGCAGCCTGATGGTGTGTGAAGTTAGTGAGCCAAATGGAATTGTTCTCCCACAAGAACCACTCGTCTGATTCTTCTTCAATATGCCCTTCACCAACATGCAGTGTTTCCTTGATTGAATTACTCTCACACCAATATTTGCGGCTAGAGCCTTTGCATTGAGGGCTATCTGAAAATGGCTTTGGCGCTGAAGTTGTCTGTGAATGTGGAGTTGGTGGCATGTGAAACCCGCATGTGAAGCATTCGTTTGTATGGGGTTCTGCACCACCAGGTTCATTCCTAGATAATTCACTCAAAGGGCATGAAGCATAGAATGTGAAAACTGAGTTTCCTTGAGAGCTGCTTGGAAGCCTGATGGTGTGTGAAGTTAGTGAGCCAAATGGAGTTGTTCTCCCACAAGAACCACTCGGCTGATCCTTCTTCAATATGCCCTTCACCAACATGCAGTGTTTCCTTGATTGAATTAGCTCTCACGCCAATATTTGCTTCTACAGCCTTTGCATTGAGGGCTATCTGAAAACGGCTTTGGCGCTGAACTTGTCTGTGAATGTGGAGTTGGTGGCATGTGAAACCCGCATGTGGAGCATTCGTTTGTGTGGGATGCTCTACCACTTCATTTCCTATAATACACTCAAAGGGCATTAAGCATAGAGTGTGAAAAGTGAGTTTTCTTGAAGGCTGCTTGGAAGCCTGATGGTGTGTGAAGTTAGTGAGCCAAATGGAGTTGTTCTCCCACAAGAACCACTCGGCTGATCCTTCTTCAATATGCCCTTCACCAACATGCAGTGTTTCCTTGATTGAATTAGCTCTCACACCAATATTTGCGCCTAGATCCTTTGCATTGAGGGCTATCTGAAAACGGCTTTGGCGCTGAAGTTGCCTGTGAATGTGGAGTTGGTGGCATGTGAAACCCGCATGTGGAGCATTCGTTTGTGTGGGATGCTCAGCAAGCTTCATTTCAGTCCTAGGCCCTCAAAGGGCACTAAGCATAGAGTGTGAAAACTGAGTTTCCTTGAGAGCTGCTTGGAAGCCTGATGGTGTGTGAAGTTAGTGAGCCAAATGGAGTTGTTCTCCCACAAGAACCACTCGGCTAATTCTTCTTCAATATGCCCTTCACCAACATGCAGTGTTTCCTTGTTTAAATTAGCTCTCACACCAATATTTGCGTCTAGAGCCTTCGCATTGAGGGCTATCTGAAAACGGCTGTGGCGCTGAAGTTGCCTGTGAATGTGGAGTTTGTGGCATGTGAAACCCGCATGTGGAGCATTGATTTGTGTGGAATGCTCACCAAGCTTCATTTCAGTCCTAGGCACTCAAAGGGCACTAAGAATAGAGTGTGAAAACTGAGCTTCCTTGAGAGCTGCTTGGAAGCCTGATGGTGTGTGACGTTAGTGAGCCAAATGGAGTTGTTCTCCCACAAGAACCACTCGGCTGATTCTTCTTCAATATGCCCTTCACCAACATGCAGTGTTTCCTTGATTGAATTAGCTCTCACACCACTATTTGTGTCTAGAGCCTTTGCATTGAGGGCTATCTGAAAACGGCTTTGGCGCTGAAGTTGCCTGTGAATGTGGAGTTGGTGGCATGTGAAACCCGCATGTGCAGCATTGGTTTGTGTGGGATGCTCACCAAGCTTCATTTCAGACCTAGGCACTCAAAGGGCACTAAGCATAGAGTGTGAAAACTGAGTTTCCTTGAGAGCTGCTTGGAAGCCTGATGGTGTGTGAAGTTAGTGAGCCAAATGGAGTTGTTCTCCTACAAGAACCACTCGGCTGACTTTTTTTCAATATGCCCTTCACCAACATGCAGTGTTTCATTGATTGAATTAGTTCTCACACCACTATTTTCGCCGAGAGCCTTTGCATTGAATACTATTTGCAAATTGCTTTGGCGGTGAAGTTTTCTGTGAATGTGGAGTTGGTGGCATGTGAAACCCGCATGTGGAGCATTGGTTTGTGTTTCATGCTCACCAAGCTTTACTTCAATCCTAGGCACTCAGTGGGCATTAAGCATAGAGTTTGAAAGCTGAGTTTCCTTGAGAGCTGCTTGGCAGCCTGATGGTGTGTGAAGTTAGTGAGGCAAATGGAGTTGTTCTCCCACAAGAACCACTCATCTGATTCTTCTTCAATATGCCCTTCACCAACATGCAGTGTTTCCTTGATTGAATTACTCTCACACCAATATTTGCGTCTAGAGCCTTTGCATTGAGGGCTATCTGAAAATGGCTTTGGCGCTGAAGTTGTCTGTGAATGTGGAGTTGGTGGCATGTGAAACCCGCATGTGAAGCATTCGTTTGTATGGGGTTCTGCACCACCATGTTCATTCCTAGATAATTCACTCAAAGGGCATGAAGCATAGAGTGTGAAAACTGAGTTTCCTTGAGAGCTGCTTGGAAGCCTGATGGTGTGTGAAGTTAGTGAGCCAAATGGAGTTGTTCTCCCACAAGAACCACTCGGCTGATTCTTCTTCAATATGCCCTTCACCAACATGCAGTGTTTCCTTGTTTGAATTAGCTCTCACACCAATATTTGCGTCTAGAGCCTTCACATTGAGGGCTATCTGAAAACGGCTGTGGCGCTGAAGTTGTCTGTGAATGTGGAGTTGGTGGCATGTGAAACCCGCATGTGCAGCATTCGTTTGTGTGGGTTGCTCTACCACTTCATTTCCTATAATACACTCAAAGGGCATTAAGCATAGAGTGTGAAAAGTGAGTTTTCTTGAGGGCTGCTTGGAAGCCTGATGGTGTGTGAAGTTAGTAAGCCAAATGGAGTTGTTCTCCCACAAGAACCACTCGGCTGATCCTTCTTCAATATGCCCTTCACCAACATGCAGTGTTTCCTTGATTGAATTAGCTCTCACACCAATATTTGCGCCTAGATCCTTTGCATTGAGGGCTATCTGAAAACGGCTTTGGCGCTGAAGTTGCCTGTGAATGTGGAGTTGGTGGCATGTGAAACCAGCATGTGGAGCATTCGTTTGTGTGGGATGCTCAGCAAGCTTCATTTCAGTCCTAGGCCCTCAAAGGGCACTAAGCATAGAGTGTGAAAACTGAGTTTCCTTGAGAGCTGCTTGGAAGCCTGATGGTGTGTGAAGTTAGTGAGCCAAATGGAGTTGTTCTCCCACAAGAACCACTTGGCTAATTCTTCTTCAATATGCCCTTCACCAACATGCAGTGTTTCCTTGTTTAAATTAGCTCTCACACCAATATTTGCATCTAGAGCCTTCGCATTGAGGGCTATCTGAAAACGGCTGTGGCGCTGAAGTTGTCTGTGAATGTGGAGTTGGTGGCATGTGAAACCCGCATGTGGAGCATTCGTTTGTGTGGGATGCTCCCCAAGCTTCATTTTAGTCCTAGGCTCTCAAAGGGCACTAAATATAGAGTGTGAAAACTGAGTTTCCTTGAGAGCTGCTTGGAAGCCTGATGGTGTGTGAAGTTAGTGAGCCAAATGGAGTTGTTCTCCCACAAGAACCACTCGGCTCATTCTTCTTCAATATGCCCTTCACCAACATGCAGTGTTTCCTTGATTGAATTACCTCTCACACCAATATTTGTGTCTAGAGCCTTTGCATTGAGGGCTATCTGAAAACGGCTTTGGCGCTGAAGTTGCCTGTGAATGTGGAGTTGGTGGCATGTGAAACCCGCATGTGGAGCATTCGTTTGTGTGAGATGCTCACCAAGCTTCATTTCTGTCCTAGGCACTCAAAGGGCACTAAGCATAGAGTGTGAAAACTGAGTTTCCTTGAGAGCTGCTTGGAAGCCTGATGCTGTGTGAAGTTAGTGAGCCAAATGGAGTTGTTCTCCTACAAGAACCACTCGGCTGATTCTTCTTCAATATGCCCTTCACCAACATGCAGTGTTTCCTTCATTGAATTAGCTCTCACACCACTATTTGCGTCTAGAGCCTTTGCATTGAGGGCTATCTGAAAACGGCTTTGGCGCTGAAGTTGCCTGTGAATGTGGAGTTGGTGGCATGTGAAACCCGCATGTGGAGCATTGGTTTGTGTGGAATGCTCACCAAGCTTCATTTCAGTCCTAGGCACTCAAAGGGCACTAAGAATAGAGTGTGAAAACTGAGTTTCCTTGAGAGCTGCTTGGAAGCCTGATGGTGTGTGAAGTTAGTGAGCCAAATGGAGTTGTTCTCCCACAAGAACCACTCGGCTGATTCTTCTTCAATATGCCCTTCACCAACATGCAGTGTTTCCTTGATTGAATTAGCTCTCACACCACTATTTGTGTCTAGAGCCTTTGCATTGAGGGCTATCTGAAAACGGCTTTGGCGCTGAAGTTGCCTGTGAATGTGGAGTTGGTGGCATGTGAAACCCGCATGTGCAGCATTGGTTTGTGTGGGATGCTCACCAAGCTTCATTTCAGACCTAGGCACTCAAAGGGCACTAAGCATAGAGTGTGAAAACTGAGTTTCCTTGAGAGCTGCTTGGAAGCCTGATGGTGTGTGAAGTTAGTGAGCCAAATGGAGTTGTTCTCCCACAAGAACCACTCGGCTGACTTTTTTTCAATATGCCCTTCACCAACATGCAGTGTTTCATTGATTGAATTAGTTCTCACACCACTATTTTCGCCGAGAGCCTTTGCATTGAATACTATTTGCAAATTGCTTTGGCGGTGAAGTTTTCTGTGAATGTGGAGTTGGTGGCATGTGAAACCCGCATGTGGAGCATTGGTTTGTGTTTCATGCTCACCAAGCTTTACTTCAATCCTAGGCACACAGTGGGCATTAAGCATAGAGTTTGAAAGCTGAGTTTCCTTGAGAGCTACTTGGCAGCCTGATGGTGTGTGAAGTTAGTGAGGCAAATGGAGTTGTTCTCCCACAAGAACCACTCATCTGATTCTTCTTCAATATGCCCTTCACCAACATGCAGTGTTTCCTTGATTGAATTAGCTCTCACACCACTATTTGCGTCTAGAGCCTTTGCATTGAGGGCTATCTGAAAATGGCTTTGGCGCTGAAGTTGTCTGTGAATGTGGAGTTGGTGGCATGTGAAACCCGCATGTGAAGCATTCGTTTGTATGGGGTTCTGCACCACCAGGTTCATTCCTAGATAATGCACTCAAAGGGCATGAAGCATAGAGTGTGAAAACTGAGTTTCCTTGAGAGCTGCTTGGAAGCCTGATGGT
Source organism: Ochotona princeps (assembly GCF_030435755.1). Lineage (NCBI taxonomy): Eukaryota > Metazoa > Chordata > Mammalia > Lagomorpha > Ochotonidae > Ochotona > Ochotona princeps. Next base: position 7,255 of record NW_026700595.1, read on the forward strand.
GTGTGAAGTTAGTGAGCCAAATGGAGTTGTTCTACCACAAGAACCACTCGGCTGATTCTTCTTCAATATGCCCTTCACCAACATGCAGTGTTTCCTTGATTGAATTAGCTCTCACACAACTATTTGTGCCTATAGCCTTTGCATTGAGGGCTATCTGAAAACGGCTTTGGCGCTGAAGTTGCCTGTGAATGTGGAGTTGGTGGCATGTGAAACCCGCATGTGGAGCATTCGTTTGTGTGGGATGCTCACCAAGCTTCATTTCAGTCCTAGGCCCTCAAAGGGCACTAAGCATTGATTGTGAAAACTGAGTTTCCTTGAAAGCTGCTTGGAAGCCTGATGGTGTGTGAAGTTAGTGAGCCAAATGGAGTTGTTCTCCTACAAGAACCACTCGGCTGATTCTTCTTCAATATGCCCTTCACCAACATGCAGTGTTTCCTTGTTTGAATTAGCTCTCACACCAATATTTGCGTCTAGAGCCTTCGCATTGAGGGCTATCTGAAAACGGCTGTGGCGCTGAAGTTGTCTGTGAATGTTGAGTTGGTGGCATGTGAAACCCGCATGTGGAGCATTCGTTTGTGTGTGATGCTCCCCAAGCTTCATTTTAGTCCTAGGCTCTCAAAGGGCACTAAGTATAGAGTGTGAAAACTGAGTTTCCTTGAGAGCTGCTTGGAAGCCTGATGGTGTGTGAAGTTAGTGAGCCAAATGGAGTTGTTCTCCCACAAGAACCACTCGTCTGATTCTTCTTCAATATGCCCTTCACCAACATGCAGTGTTTCCTTGATTGAATTAGCTCTCACACCAATATTTGTGTCTAGAGCCTTTGCATTGAGGGCTATCTGAAAACGGCTTTGGCGCTGAAGTTGCCTGTGAATGTGGAGTTGGTGGCATGTGAAACCCGCATGTGGAGCATTCGTTTGTGTGAGATGCTCACCAAGCTTCATTTCTGTCCTAGGCACTCAAAGGGCACTAAGCATAGAGTGTGAAAACTGAGTTTCCTTGAGAGCTGCTTGGAAGCCTGATGGTGTGTGAAGTTAGTGAGCCAAATGGAGTTGTTCTCCTACAAGAACCACTCGGCTGATTCTTCTTCAATATGCCCTTCACCAACATGCAGTGTTTCCTTGATTGAATTAGCTCTCACACCACTATTTGCGTCTAGAGCCTTTGCATTGAGGGCTATCTGAAAACGGCTTTGGCGCTGAAGTTGCCTGTGAATGTGGAGTTGGTGGCATGTGAAAACCGCATGTGGAGCATTGGTTTGTGTGGAATGCTCACCAAGCTTCATTTCAGTCCTAGGCACTCAAAGGGCACTAAGCATAGAGTGTGAAAACTGAGTTTCCTTGAGAGCTGCTTGGAAGCCTGATGGTGTGTGAAGTTAGTGAGGCAAATGGAGTTGTTCTCCCACAAGAACCACTCGGCTGATTCTTCTTCAATATGCCCTTCACCAACATGCAGTGTTTCCTTGATTGAATTAGCTCTCACACCACTATTTGTGTCTAGAGCCTTTGCATTGAGGGCTATCTGAAAACGGCTTTGGCGCTGAAGTTGCCTGTGAATGTGGAGTTGGTGGCATGTGAAACCCGCATGTGCAGCATTGGTTTGTGTGGGATGCTCACCAAGCTTCATTTCAGTCCTAGGCACTCAAAGGGCACTAAGCATAGAGTGTGAAAACTGAGTTTCCTTGAGAGCTGCTTGGAAGCCTGATGGTGTGTGAAGTTAGTGAGCCAAATGGAGTTGTTCTCCCACAAGAACCACTCGGCTAATTCTTCTCCAATATGCCCTTCACCAACATGCAGTGTTTCCTTGATTGAATTAGCTCTCACACCATTATGTGCGCCTAGAGCCTTTGCATTGAGGGCTATTTGAAAACGGCTTTGGCGCTGAAGTTGCCTGTGAATGTGGAGTTGGTGGCATGTGAAACCCGCATGTGGAGCATTCGTTTGTTTGGGATGCTCTACCAGGTTCATTCCTAGATAATGCACTCAAAGGGCACTAAGCATAGAGTGTGAAAACTGAGTTTCCTTGAGAGCTGCTTGGAAGCCTGATGCTGTGTGAAGTTAGTGAGGCAAATGGAGTTGTTCTCCCACAAGAACCACTCGGCTGACTTTTTTTCAATATGCCCTTCACCAACATGCAGTGTTTCATTGATTGAATTAGTTCTCACACCACTATTTTCGCTGAGAGCCTTTGCATTGAGGACTATTAGCAAATGGCTTTGGCGCTGAAGTTGCCTGTGAATGTGGAGTTGGTGGCATGTGAAACCAGCATGGGGAGCATTCGTTTGTGTGGGATGCTCACCAAGCTTCATTTCAGTCCTAGGCCCTCAAAGGGCACTAAGCATAGATTGTGAAAACTGAGTTTTCTTGAAAGCTGCTTGGAAGCCTGATGGTGTGTGAAGTTAGTGAGCCAAATGGAGTTGTTCTCCCACAAGAACCACTCAGCTAATTCTTCTTCAATATGCCCTTCACCAACATGCAGTGTTTCCTTGTTTGAATTAGCTCTCACACCAATATTTGCGTCTAGAGCCTTCGCATTGAGGGCTATCTGAAAACGGCTGTGGCGCTGAAGTTGTCTGTGAATGTGGAGTTGGTGGCATGTGAAACCCGCAAGTGGAGCATTCGTTTGTGTGAGATGCTCACCAAGCTTCATTTCTGTCCTAGGCACTCAAAGGGCACTAAGCATAGAGTGTGAAAACTGAGTTTCCTTGAGAGCTGCTTGGAAGCCTGATGGTGTATGAAGTTAGTGAGCCAAATGGAGTTGTTCTCCTACAAGAACCACTCGGCTGATTCTTCTTCAATATGCCCTTCACCAACATGCAGGGTTTCCTTCATTGAATTAGCTCTCACACCACTATTTGCGTCTAGAGCCTTTGCATTGAGGGCTATCTGAAAACGGCTTTGGCGCTGAAGTTGCCTGTAAATGTGGAGTTGGTGGCATGTGAAAACCGCATGTGGAGCATTGGTTTGTGTGGAATGCTCACCAAGCTTCATTTCAGTCCTAGGCACTCAAAGGGCACTAAGAATCGAGTGTGAAAACTGAGTTTCCTTGAGAGCTGCTTGGAAGCCTGATGGTGTGTGAAGTTAGTGAGGCAAATGGAGTTGTTCTCCCACAAGAACCACTCGGCTGATTCTTCTTCAATATGCCCTTCACCAACATGCAGTGTTTCCTTGATTGAATTAGCTCTCACACCACTATTTGTGTCTAGAGCCTTTGCATTGAGGGCTATCTGAAAACGGCTTTGGCGCTGAAGTTGCCTGTGAATGTGGAGTTGGTGGCATGTGAAACCCGCATGTGGAGCATTCGTTTGTGTGGGATGCTCTACCAGGTTCATTCCTAGATAATGCACTCAAAGGGCACTAAGCATAGAGTGTGAAAAGTGAGTTTCCTTGAGAGCTGCTTGGAAGCCTAATGCTGTGTGAAGTTAGTGAGCCAAATGGAGTTGTTCTCCCACAAGAGCCACTCGTCTGATTCTTCTTCAATATGCCCTTCACCAACATGCAATGTTTCCTTGATTGAATTAGCTCTCACACCACTATTTGCCTCTAGAGCCTTTGCATTGAGGGCTACCCGAAAACGGCTTAGGCGCTGAAGTTGTCTGTGAATGTGGAGTTGGTGGCATGTGAAACCCGCATGTGGAGCATTGGTTTGTGTTTGATACTCATCAAGCTTCATTTCAGTCCTTGGCTCTCAATGTGCATTTAGCATAGAGTGTGAAAACTGAGTTTGCTTGAGAGCTGCTTGGAAGCCTGATGGGGTGTGAGCTTAGTGAGCCAAATGGAGTTGTTCTCCCACAAGAACCAGTCGGGTGACTTTTTTTCAATATGCCCTTCACCAACATGCAGTGTTTCATTGATTGAATTAGTTCTCACGCCAATATTTGCGTCTAGAGCCTTTGCATTGAGGGCTATCTGAAAACGGCTGTGGCGCTGAAGTTGCCTGTGAATGTGGAGTTGGTGGCATGTGAAACCCGCATGTGGAACATTCGTTTGTGTTTTATGCTAACCAAGCTTAACTTCAATCCTAGGCCCTCAATGTTCATTAAGCATAGTGTTTGAAAACTGAGTTTCCTTGAGAGCTACTTGGTACCATGATGGTGTGTGAAGTTAGTGAGCCAAATGGAGTTGTTCTCCCACAAGAACCACTCGGCTGATTCTTCTTCAATATGCCCTTCACCAACATGCAGTGCTTCCTTGATTGAATTAGCTCTCACACCAATATTTGCGTCTAGAGCCTTTGCATTGAGGGCTACCTGAAAACGGCTTTGGCGCTGAAGTTGCCTGTGAATGTGGAGTTGGTCGCATGTGAAACCCGCATGTGGAATATTGGTTTGTGTGGGATGCTCTACCAAGCTTCATTTCAGGCCTCAGCACTCAAAGGGCATTAAGCATAGAGGGTTAAGCTGAATTTCCGTGAGGGCTGCTTGGAAGCCTGATGGTGTGTGAAGTTAGTGAGCCAAATGGAGTTGTTCTCCCACAAGAACCACTCGGCTCATTCTTCTTCAATATGCCCTTCACCAACATGCAGTGCTTCCTTGATTGAATTAGCTCTCACACAAATATTTGTGTCTAGAGCCTTTGCATTGAGGGCTATCTGAAAACGGCTTTGGCGCTGAAGTTGTCTGTGAATGTGGAGTTGGTGGCATGTGAAACCCGCATGTGGAGCATTGGTTTTTGTGGGATGCTCTACCAGGTTCATTCCTAGAAATTGCTCTCAAAGGGCATTAATCATAGAGTGTGAAAACTGAGTTTCCTTGAGAGCTGCTTGGAAGCATGATGGTGTGTGAAGTTAGTGAGCCAAATGGAGTTGTTCTCCCACAAGAACCACTCGGCTGATTCTTCTTCAATATGCCCTTCACCAACATGCAATGTTTCTTTGATTGAATTAGCTCTCACACCACTATTTGCCTCTAGAGCCTTTGCATTGAAGGCTATCTGAAAACGTCTTTGGCGCTGAAGTTGCCTGTGAATGTGGAGTTGGTGGCATGTGAAACCCGCATGTGGAATATTGCATTGTGTGAGATGGTCACCAAGCTTCATTTCAGTCCTCTGCACTCAAAGGGCATTAAGCATAGATTGAAAAGTGAGTTTCCTTGAGAGCTGCTTGGAAGCCTGATGGTGTGTGAAGTTAGTGAGCCAAATGGAGTTGTTCTCCCACAAGAGCCACTCGGCTGATTCTTCTTCAATATGCCCTTCACCAACATGCAGTGTTTCCTTGATTGAATTAGCTCTCACACCACTATTTACCTCTGGAGCCTTTGCATTGAGGGCTATCTGAAAACGGCTGTGGCGCTGAAGTTGTCTGTGAATGTGGAGTTGGTGGCATGTGAAACCCGCATGTGGAGCATTGGTTTATGTGGGAGGCTCACCAAGCTTCATTTCAGTCCTAGTCACTCAAAGGGTACTATGCATAGAGTGTGAAAACTGAGTTTCCTTCAGGGTTACATGGAAGCCTGATGGTGTGTGAAGTTAGTGAGCCAAACGGAGTTGTCCTCCCACAAGAACCACTCGGCTGATTCTTCTTCAATATGCCCTTCACCAACATGCAGTGTTTCCTTGTTTGAATTAGCTCTCACACCAATATTTGCGTCTAGAGCCTTCACATTGAGGGCTATCTGAAAACGGCTGTGGCGCTGAAGTTGTCTGTGAATGTGGAGTTGGTGGCATGTGAAACCCGCATGTGAAGCATTCGTTTGTATGGGGTTCTGCACCACCAGGTTCATTCCTAGATAATGCACTCAAAGGGCATGAAGCATAGAGTGTGAAAACTGAGTTTCCTTGAGAGCTGCTTGGAAGCCTGATGGTGTGTGAAGTTAGTGAGCCAAATGGAGTTGTTCTCCCACAAGAACCACTCGGCTGATTCTTCTTCAATATGCCCTTCACCAACATGCAGTGTTTCCTTGATTGAATTAGCTCTCACACCACTATTTGCGCCTAGAGCCTTTGCATTGAGGGCTATCTGAAAACGGCTTTGGCGCTGAAGTTGTCTGTGAATGTGGAGTTGGTGGCATGTGAAACCAGCATGGGGAGCATTCGTTTGTGTGGGATGCTCACCAAGCTTCATTTCAGTCCTAGGCCCTCAAAGGGCACTAAGCATAGATTGTGAAAACTGAGTTTCCTTGAAAGCTGCTTGGAAGCCTGATGGTGTGTGAAGTTAGTGAGCCAAATGGAGTTGTTCTCCCACAAGAACCACTCAGCTAATTCTTCTTCAATATGCCCTTCACCAACATGCAATGTTTCATTGTTTGAATTAGCTCTCACACCAATATTTGCGTCTAGAGCCTTCGCATTGAGGGCTATCTGAAAACGGCTGTGGCGCTGAAGTTGTCTGTGAATGTGGAGTTGGTGGCATGTGAAACCCGCATGTGGGGCATTCGTTTGTGTGAGATGCTCACCAAGCTTCATTTCTGTCCTAGGCACTCAAAGGGCACTAAGCATAGAGTGTGAAAACTGAGTTTCCTTGAGAGCTGCTTGGAAGCCTGATGGTGTGTGAAGTTAGTGAGCCAAATGGAGTTGTTCTCCTACAAGAACCACTCGGCTGATTCTTCTTCAATATGCCCTTCACCAACATGCAGGGTTTCCTTCATTGAATTAGCTCTCACACCACTATTTGCGTCTAGAGCCTTTGCATTGAGGGCTATCTGAAAACGGCTTTGGCGCTGAAGTTGCCTGTGAATGTGGAGTTGGTGGCATGTGAAAACCGCATGTGGAGCATTGGTTTGTGTGGAATGCTCACCAAGCTTCATTTCAGTCCTAGGCACTCAAAGGGCACTAAGAATAGAGTGTGAAAACTGAGTTTCCTTGAGAGCTGCTTGGAAGCCTGATGGTGTGTGAAGTTAGTGAGGCAAATGGAGTTGTTCTCCCACAAGAACCACTCGCCTGATTCTTCTTCAATATGCCCTTCACCAACATGCAGTGTTTCCTTGATTGAATTAGCTCTCACACCACTATTTGTGTCTAGAGCCTTTGCATTGAGGGCTATCTGAAAACGGCTTTGGCGCTGAAGTTGCCTGTGAATGTGGAGTTGGTGGCATGTGAAACCCGCATGTGGAGCATTCGTTTGTGTGGGATGCTCTACCAGGTTCATTCCTAGATAATGCACTCAAAGGGCACTAAGCATAGAGTGTGAAAAGTGAGTTTCCTTGAGAGCTGCTTGGAAGCCTAATGCTGTGTGAAGTTAGTGAGCCAAATGGAGTTGTTCTCCCACAAGAGCCACTCGTCTGATTCTTCTTCAATATGCCCTTCACCAACATGCAATGTTTCCTTGATTGAATTAGCTCTCACACCACTATTTGCCTCTAGAGCCTTTGCATTGAGGGCTACCCGAAAACTGCTTAGGCGCTGAAGTTGTCTGTGAATGTGGAGTTGGTGGCATGTGAAACCCGCATGTGGAGCATTGGTTTGTGTTTGATACTCATCAAGCTTCATTTCAGTCCTTGGCTCTCAATGTGCATTTAGCATAGAGTGTGAAAACTGAGTTTGCTTGAGAGCTGCTTGGAAGCCTGATGGGGTGTGAGCTTAGTGAGCCAAATGGAGTTGTTCTCCCACAAGAACCAGTCGGGTGACTTTTTTTCAATATGCCCTTCACCAACATGCAGTGTTTCATTGATTGAATTAGCTCTCACACCAATATTTGCGTCTAGAGCCTTTGCATTGAGGGCTATCTGAAAACGGCTGTGGCGCTGAAGTTGCCTGTGAATGTGGAGTTGGTGGCATGTGAAACCCGCATGTGGAACATTCGTTTGTGTTTTATGCTAACCAAGCTTAACTTCAATCCTAGGCCCTCAATGTTCATTAAGCATAGTGTTTGAAAACTGAGTTTCCTTGAGAGCTACTTGGTACCATGATGGTGTGTGAAGTTAGTGAGCCAAATGGAGTTGTTCTCCCACAAGAACCACTCATCTGATTCTTCTTCAATATGCCCTTCACCAACATGCAGTGCTTCCTTGATTGAATTAGCTCTCACACCAATATTTGCGTCTAGAGCCTTTGCATTGAGGGCTACCTGAAAACGGCTGTGGCGCTGAAGTTGCCTGTGAATGTGGAGTTGGTCGCATGTGAAACCCGCATGTGGAATATTGGTTTGTGTGGGATGCTCTACCAAGCTTCATTTCAGGCCTCAGCACTCAAAGGGCATTAAGCATAGAGGGTTAAGCTGAATTTCCGTGAGGGCTGCTTGGAAGCCTGATGGTGTGTGAAGTTAGTGAGGCAAATGGAGTTGTTCTCCCACAAGAACCACTCGGCTCATTCTTCTTCAATATGCCCTTCACCAACATGCAGTGCTTCCTTGATTGAATTAGCTCTCACACAAATATTTGTGTCTAGAGCCTTTGCATTGAGGGCTATCTGAAAACGGCTTTGGCGCTGAAGTTTTCTGTGAATGTGGAGTTGGTGGCATGTGAAACCCGCATGTGGAGCATTGGTTTTTGTGGGATGCTCTACCAGGTTCATTCCTAGAAATTGCTCTCAAAGGGCATTAAGCATAGAGTGTGAAAACTGAGTTTCCTTGAGAGCTGCTTGGAAGCATGATGGTGTGTGAAGTTAGTGAGCCAAATGGAGTTGTTCTCCCACAAGAACCACTCGGCTGATTCTTCTTCAATATGCCCTTCACCAACATGCAATGTTTCTTTGATTGAATTAGCTCTCACACCACTATTTGCCTCTAGAGCCTTTGCATTGAAGGCTATCTGAAAACGGCTTTGGCGCTGAAGTTGCCTGTGAATGTGGAGTTGGTGGCATGTGAAACCCGCATGTGGAATATTGCATTGTGTGAGATGGTCACCAAGCTTCATTTCAGTCCTCTGCACTCAAAGGGCATTAAGCATAGATTGAAAAGTGAGTTTCCTTGAGAGCTGCTTGGAAGCCTGATGGTGTGTGAAGTTAGTGAGCCAAATGGAGTTGTTCTCCCACAAGAGCCACTCGGCTGATTCTTCTTCAATATGCCCTTCACCAACATGCAGTGTTTCCTTGATTGAATTAGCTCTCACACCAATATTTGCCTCTGGAGCCTTTGCATTGAGGGCTATCTGAAAACGGCTGTGGCGCTGAAGTTGTCTGTGAATGTGGAGTTGGTGGCATGTGAAACCCGCATGTGGAGCATTGGTTTATGTGGGAGGCTCACCAAGCTTCATTTCAGTCCTAGTCACTCAAAGGGCACTATGCATAGAGTGTGAAAACTGAGTTTCCTTGAGAGCTGCTTGGAAGCCTGATGGTGTGTGAAGTTAGTGAGCCAAATGGAGTTGTTCTCCCACAAGAGCCACTCGGCTGATTCTTCTTCAATATGCCCTTCACCAACATGCAGTGTTTCCTTGATTGAATTAGCTCTCACACCAATATTTGCCTCTGGAGCCTTTGCATTGAGGGCTATCTGAAAACGGCTGTGGCGCTGAAGTTGTCTGTGAATGTGGAGTTGGTGGCATGTGAAACCCGCATGTGGAGCATTGGTTTATGTGGGAGGCTCACCAAGCTTCATTTCAGTCCTAGTCACTCAAAGGGCACTATGCATAGAGTGTGAAAACTGAGTTTCCTTGAGAGCTGCTTGGAAGCCTGATGGTGTGTGACTTTAGTGAACCAAATGGAGTTGTTCTCCCACAAGAACCACTCGTCTGATTCTTCTTCCATATGCCCTTCAGCAACATGCCTTGTTGCCTGTGTAATCATTGACAAGAGCCACCTCAACCCCTGTCCTAGCTTTCATGCCCTCCCGTTGGTGTGGTAACCCAAGAGAGAGGAGCTCACTTTTTCCCTCCCAGGCCACTCCCCCTCCTGAATTATGTAGTGTCCAGGTGTTTCTGTGGTTTAACTTTATAGAACTAGCCCACAGTGCCAGCTTCTGCCAGCTGATACTTCGGCCAAGCCCCAATAACCCTCACCCACTCTAATTGTAGATTGCACCAGTCGGAACACCTGGCCCAGCCTTGGTCTTCCCTGATCCAGTCCACATGAGGTGCACAGGTGCAGTAGCCCTGCGTGGTCTGGTCTGACCCCATCCCTGCTCATGCTCTCCAGTGGACGTAGCTGTTCAGCAAGGGGACCGCCCATTGTTCCCTTGCAGTTCAGCCCCCTCCCTTCCTGGCTCTCACATGTGCTGGTTGGGTGCTGCAGTCATGTCTGACACAGGCAACCTCACCTTGGCATTCTGCACCGTGAACAGTTTTTGTCGCGACCAAACCTGGCTCCACTCACACTCTGTTGCAGTGTTCAGATTTGCCAGTGGGTGACATGAACTAATTCAGTCTGGTCCACTCCCGACCCTTGCCAAATCTATGACAGTGGGACACTTTCCATGACCTCTTGGCTGTATCCTTCCATGCTTCTTGTGCTTACCCACAGGGTCTGTGTCCTGCAAGAGGAGTTGCCCAGGCTCCTCCATCAGAACGCCTCCAAGTGCCAGATTTCACACATACCAGTGAGTCCATTAACCAGCAGTACTCAGCTCACCCCCTGTCCTAGCAGGAACAGTGGCCTCTTCTAACTGGCCTTCAACCCATTCTGGCTCTTGCTTATGGATGCTTCAGCCCAGCCACAGTGCATCCATACCCACATATAGTTCATATATGGCTCAGTTGGGGTTGAGACCTAGCCTAGTCCTTCCCACATCTACCCTGGTCCTCCAGAACACTAGAAGGTGTTGCAGTCTGGCCTGGCCTGGTGTGTTGTGTCCCAGTCAACACTTATGCCAAGGGAGACTACAACTGTATCCTGACCAGAATGCAGCCCCATTCCAGCTCGTGTGCTCCTTTGGTGGGAGCCTCCACCCAGCTAGGGTGTCCCCTTAGTCCCCCGACTGGGCCTGCTCCCAGCCATAGATCACACACATGCCAGTGGTTGCTCTGACTCAGCTTGACACAACATGTCACTTGTCGCGACCCCTGTCCTAGACATTGTAGCTCAGCATCCGTGGCTCATGCAGACCAGTTGGTGCAAAAACCTAGCTGGGCCTGTCCTGTGGTCCATCCTGGTTTCCAATCTTATTTCTGGGCTAGGGTTTGCTCAGTGCTGCCTGGTGTACCTGTTCCATCGCCTTTTCATACACTGACAAGCCGTTGGTGCAACTTTGCCCAGCCTGTCTGCCCCCCAGGTCCAGACCACCTGTTCACCAGTGGGAGCTATAACCACCAGGGGACCTTCCCGGGTTTCTGCCCCTGAGTCCTCCCCAGATCCAGTTCTCCTAGATGCCTTCGGGCTTTAGGCCAGTGCCTGGCGCAGACAGGCCCTCCCATTGGCCCTGTCTGAGCTGGTAAAGGTTGCAGTCTGGTCCAGCCCACACCCCACACCCCACTCAGGATGCACACTCAGATGCCACTGCTCCTTTTATGAGCATTCCCCTTCAAACCTTCAGGTCTCAGTCCCACTCTTATGCTAAAGTTACATGTTCCTATCACTGGCAATCACCAGGAATACATATTTCACCTATACTAAAGCTGGTCTAATTGATGAGTGTCCTTAAGCAGCTGTTACAAATCATAAAAACCCCAGAGCTCGCCGCTGGGTGGCCAGCAGGCAGAGCCTGGCATCAATTGGTGCACTGGCCGCCCAAAACCAAGGCCTCAGCCACCGCCATGCGGGGTGATTTTGGCTTGAGTCCCTAGACGGATTCCACCTAGCAGGGACACCTCCCGCAGCTGACACCCTGCAGAGTGGTCCAGACCACCCCCAGTCCCAAGATTGGAATCCACCCTGATTTGTCCTGCCGCCATCTTGTGGCCAACATGTCTTCTTGACAGAGAAGAATAACACCCAACAAAACCTAAAGCAAGTGTGAGGAGCATCCCAGTAAATTAACAGAAGACTAAGTCAATGACTAATCCATTGTTAAAATGACAAGAGCAAATTACCATCCATTCATATTAACCCTGAAACTAACTGCTTAAACTCATCAAGCAAATGTTATAGATAACTAGACTGGATTATGAAAGCAAAACCCATCTATTTGTTTCCTATAGAAAGCGTATCTCACCAACAAAGATCCGTGGAAAGTATATCTCATGAATTCTGATTTTTCTTAAGTTTCATCTTTTCAAAACACTTCTTTTTCCTCATTAAATTCTTTCATACCTCATAGATCATACAGTAGCATCTTTTCTTCAAGAAGGTTCTTGATTTTCATTTCATCATTGACACATTAGTCATTCAGTAGCATGTTATTTAACTTCATGGTGTTGTAAATATCTCTTTTTCTTCCAGTTCTTGATTTTATATTGTGCCTTTTCATTTAAGAGGAATGTATATTAACTGCGTAATGAAGACTACCATGTCCAAATATGAGAATACATTGCAGCATGCAGCATTCATTTCTACTTCCAGATCAAAGGTGAACTCCCAATGAAACTAACTATACCTTGACAATAGGATGCTGGACTCTCCATCATTGTTCATACCTGCAATGATAGATACATGACTATTTATAAAAAACTATACTATAGTAAGAATGTAGGGGAACTCAGTTGTGGGGGTGGAAAATTATGGAGGGGTTTAGAGAAATCCCAGGGCCTATAGAATTATATAATAAATCATAATAATAAATACATCAGAAGAGAAAAACATAAAGATCTAAAACAAAAAGTTTTAAACATTAAGTCCCCCTATAACTTCAGGCTCTACAACCTCATAAACAACTGAACAATAATTAAAAGTATATCTTAATGATGTTAGTAAAATCATTTTTTATTTCCTCTAGTGAAAAATTACGGAAGCAGGTAAAACAATTCCAACTCTTAAACCACATTCAGAGCTTCTTTAATTAGCTGGCGTGTGATGGTGCAAAACAACTTGGGACTAAACAATGAGGATGTGTTAGTTCGAAATGCCCCTTGAGTGCTTACAAACTGTGGCCTTTGATCAGAGGTTCACACTTTCAGGTCTCAGTTATGGCCATGTAATATAATAACACTTTATAGACAAAAGACATAATATGTACTTGGGAGCCTCTTTGACTGAGAGATATTGGAGGAATGCAAAATTAGTAGTTTCATCTCTGGTCACAGGCTTGGTGGCTCCACAGTTGTCCCACCATGCTCTAGTCACAGGCTGGGTGGCTCCATAGTTGTCACACCTTGCCTGGTCACAGGCTCGTTGCAGCTGTTCTCACCATCTGTAATGGTCACATTCTGGTCTTGCAGCAGTCCCTACATCCATCACATCTTTTGGACTGGGCATTTCCTTGACAGATACCTCTTACCAGGCACAGGAAGATGTGAAAATTAAAGTTAATATTATGGCAGCAACCCCAATACAGCATTCCATGAAAATGAGTTGCCTTCATTGACTGAGGCTGTCATCAAATTATTTTGTATATCAGTGTCTTGAAAACTCAAAATGTTGTGGGGGAGGAATGCTTCAGTAGAATATACATATAAAACTAGGCATTGTGGCTTGATTCTCTATGGACAAAATTTTTACTTCCTTCAGAATCACTACTGGAAATAATAGGAGAGTCCTGCAATGACTCTTAAGAAAGACAAGGCTGGGCTCGGCAGCGTGGCCTAGTGGCTAACGTCCTCGCCTTGATCCCATATGGCTGCTGGTTCTAATCCCGGCAGCTCCACTTCCTCTCTATCTCTCCTCCTCTCAGTACATCTGACTTTGTAATAAAAATAAAATAAATCTTTAAAAAAAAAAAAAAAAGAAAGACAAGGCTTTGGAATGAAAGTGTTGCTATTTAGATGACCTTTAAAATAAATTCAAATCTTATGACTATGTTCCAAAGCATGCTCACTGGATTATGCTGCACAGATGTTTAGTTTTTGAGACAGATGCCCACATTGATCATGGTCAATCATATTAAGTCTGCAATTTGTCTCAAGCACTAAATTCTGGTCTTAAAGATATTGTACTACTGTGGTGTCTGAAATGAAATATACCTTTAAGCCTTGCAGAATATAAAAGTTTTGTTTAGTGTGTAACCATGTGCCATTTCACATGTATTCCATGTTTATTTTTACGGAAGATATTATTATTGATATTGATCAGCTAAGACAGACAACAGTGACAGGACCATCTATGGTCTTGGCAAAGTTACCAGTTTAGGTGAGGCTCTTGGCTGGCTGAGAGCCTCTGGCCTCTCTAATGCTACTGTCTCTTTCAGGGCATGCTGACCTTGGTAACTTTTACTTTATCTGAGGAGATAATTCTTGCTTTTAGGATTAACAGATTGCTACCAGTGACCACCCCGCTGTTGTGCTCGTAGCATGATGTTCAGCCTGATCTTGTGCACATAGCATGATTTTTAGTATGTTCACCTTAACTACAACTTTGTTATTCATTTCTCTTGTCACACATTCAAGCAAGATAGCTGCTGCCTTGCTTTATAATAAATTCATTTTCCCCGAAAGGTTGAAGACTCTGCATTCTGATTTACAACACTTTGCAAGTGTGTGGCTTGACTGGCAGAGGAAAACCAAGAGGTTACTGGAGGAAAAAGGAGACTCTTGAGACTCTATTTGGAATTCTCGATGTAAATGACTCTTGGCAAATCACGGGAAACTCATCTTCAGTCAGAGAACAGACAAAGATTTTTATAGGGGATTTTGAGGGGTTCAGAATAAAAATCTCTGTAAGTACATATGAGAAGATTTTTTTCGCTTGTAAGTAAGCACTGTCCATGGTTCCATCTAACTGACAAATGTGTGTTAAACTCTAAGGTGCAGCAGAAAAATTGCTGGCTTTAAGAACTCAATAACAGGGAGAAATACCAGTTTGGACACTCTCTTCATTGTTTTTTTCCTCTTTCTCTGGAGTCCCAATTGATCAGTCCTTCAACAAGAGTATAATGAGGCCAGACCTTTCAGCAGTTCCCATGGCATCCAGAAGTCTTGGACATCAGGGGCACTTTGAGTCCTCCCAGACTGACTAGATTCTGTCTTCTTTTCAAGTTTTTACCAGCAACAAGTCATCAAAGTAGTTTGCCAGAAGTCACTCTTCAGTCTCCACACATGAAAGAACTGACAGTTGCAGCTTCAGGAAGCTTCAGGCATTGTGCCTGGCATTTCAAATACTGCTTGGACTATCTACATCCCGCAGCTGACTGAGCTGCAGTGCACATGCTCATCCAGTTAAAGCTCCTGCTAGTACACAGCCTGAGAAGCTAAAGTCATGGCCTTCCTGGCACCATGTGGAAGAGGCAGAAGGAATTCCTGGCTCCTGCCTGGCTTGATCTACTTCCAGCTCTTTCATGGAATTGGGAAATGAATTAGCAAGTGGATGATTTCTCTATTTTTGCATGTTCCTCTCACTTAAAAAGCTTCAGCTTGGCCAAGTGACTTGGTACAGCAAACTAATCCTCAGTCCATGGCCTTGGCATCTAATATAGGCACTGTTTAAACCCAAACTATTGCTTCAGAACCATCCCTCTACTTATAGCCAAGAAAGGCAATGGAGGATACCCAGAAACTTGGGCTCCTGTACCCATTGGGGAGACCTGGAAGAAACTTCTGTCTCCTAACTTTGAACTGGCCAGGCTCTTGCCATTGTGGTCATTTGTAAGCACAGGAGAATTATCTCTGCCTTTGTCTCTTCATCCCTTTCTGTCTATACAACTCTGTAATGTTGACATTCAACCAAAATAAACACATCCTTAAAAAACAATCAATCTTTGGGGCTGGCACTGTGGGTTTGTGGACTTACCTATTGCCTAGCAATGCCCACATTCCATATAGGTGCCAGTTAAAGTCCTGGCTGTTCCACTAGAATCCAGGCACTTTTAGACTGGATGTGGGCATTTCACATGGGATCTTAAACACTGCACAAAACATCCACCATCAAGCTTACAGTTGGAATGTCGCCAGGGAATTAACTCAAAGAATCAAAATTACTCTTCTAAGGAAATAAGAAGAATGGCAAGTTTTGGGCCTGGCCACAATGGCTCAATAGATTATTTGTAGGATCCTAAAACCATTATATATTTAATGAAGTAAGGTTAATGAAGCATAGTTAAAACTGATCTAACTTGTTAGAAAGGCTCTAAAAGTTCACTGGCTTCTACCATGCAGATATTTCTGGGCTCCTGGCTGACCCTAGTTAGTGGTCTTGGGGAGCTGAAGAAGCTGTGCTTGCTGGGAATGCACTGCAGAGCCTCTTCCCAGAGTGCACGCTGGCCGACTGGGCCTGTGAAGAGTTTAGGTTCCGGTGTGGTCCACGCATTGCGGGTTTTGTCTTTGGAGGTAACAGAAGAAAGGAAGAATTGTGTTGTCTGAGCTGTCACTCTCATTCCGTCATCCTAGGACAGGAGAGCAACCTGGTCCCTCCTGAGTCCCTTAGAAGCTAATGGGGTGTCCACAACCCATGGGAGCATTCTCTCCTCCATTGCCAGCTGCACAACCCACCAAGTTGGAGGGTATGCACAGCAGGGAGCATTAGTAGTAACATGTGTGGGCTCTTTCCTTAGCTGAGTGTAGACATAATAACTGGACATTGGCTGCAGAGAAGTTTGTGAATAAATGAAGGTGAAAAGAAGGAAAGGAAAACAGATGAGGCGCCTCAGGAGGATGGGCTTCAGGAAATGTCTTGAGTGTCATTGGCTTTGACAAGTTCCCTGACACCTCATGCATTTCTCAACTGAGCAGAGGTTTCTCTGCAGAAATCTTCGCAACTGGTGGTCTTTAATTAGGAAATAGCTGGGTAGTTCCTGTGCTGCCCACTTGAAAGTGTGATTGGGCTGGCCATCTGATTATGGATAAACACTGGCCTTCCTGAGAGAGCAAGTTTGGCAAGGTTCCCTTCTCACTGAGTGGTCTGGTCTCTCAGAACTTAAACACTATTAAATTGTGCTTACCATTACTCACAGTATGCACAAACATGTGGATCAGTGAGATGGTGGCCTGGGGGAATGGCCTCATAAGCCTTACCTCTGGATCTGACATGTATTTGAGTGGGCTTGAATAGCCTTGGGGAGTTTGATACCACTAAGGGTACAGCGCCTAGTTGGAGCAGTCTGAGCCTCTGCTTGCAGTGCTGGTAGCTGGTATCCCATACAAGGCACAGGTGCATGGTCCAGCTACTTCCCTTCTGATCCAGTTCCCTTCTGTCTCCTGCCTTTAGATAATCCCAGCTGCAGCCAGTGCAGTCATCTTGAGAGTAAATAAGCAGATGAGAGAAATTCTCTCTCTCTCTCTCTCTCTCTCTCTCTCTCTCTCTCTCTCTCTCTCTCTCTCTCTCCTCTCTCTCTCTCTCTCTCTCTCTCTCCTCTCTCTCTCTCTCTCTCTCTCTCTCTCTCTCGCTCTCTCTCTCTCTCTCTTTATCTTCCTTTCAAATACATGCATCTGGGGTTTTTTTCTTTATAAAAGATGAAAAGGAGACTAATGTGATCATGAAGGTGGAAACTGATGATGCATCTGTGCCTGGTATTGCTGAGTGGTCAGCAATCAGTGCTGCTGGAGAGCCCTGCAGCAGGTGTCCTGTCACAGCCCCAGAAGGGACCATGACCCTGGCCTGTAATTTGGCTTCTGGCTGCCAGATGGACATGTGTCACTCTATGATTGTGGTACTGTGGCATGGCAGTCATTGTGGCATACTTATTCTGCCTTGTAGCCTCACCTAACCAGAGCACATGTGAGGATTCTAATCCACTTACCTGCTCCCTAACATGCAGAGATGCGAATCAGCTTACCTGCCTAATCTGCCTAGCAAAGGATTGGCACCAGCTGCATGCCTTGCCTGAGCTCCTGCACTTGAACATGGCCATGATAGGCAGGGAAGAGAGACAGCTGTGCAGTGCTACTGCATGGTATCTTGGAGAAATTGGCAGGCTAGGCAGAGTAAAGCCTTGTGGAAGCTGCCAGCCCCTGCTCTGTTCCCAGGTGCCAACAAGTAGGGAGCTGCACAGCTTTTCTTATTAGTTGGAATTGTCCAAGTGGAGGCATCCATGAGAGCTTTGGGGACAGGAGACTTTTGCCTCCTTGTTCTTGCACTGTTGGGTTCACAGGAGTTGGCTCTATTGTATACAAGCGTACTCAGTTGGCTGTCAAGATCCTGGCTGCCCTATACTCCTGTTTGGGCTCCACAAACTCCTGCCTGTCCTTGTCTTTTCAGGATTTGGGTGCATTGCTCCTTTCAAAATCTAACTCAAGTCACTGTACTCAACTGTGAGAGATTTGTTATCCTTCTGCCTACATCTTGGGAAAGAAACGTTGGCACCCTCTCCCTAAAGTTAATAATGCCTTCTTTGGCCTGCTGACACTCACTCAGAAAACAGTAATGATCTGAGGGGGTCAGTGCATTGGCTAAACTGGCTAATCCTCTGCCTTCAAGTACTGACAAATCATATGGGCACTGTTTACGTGCCTGTTGCTGCACCATCCATGGATCACATTATGACTGGGACTGGGGACTGGCTGTGCTGTGCTGGGCTGGGCTGGGCTACAACACCCACCAGCATGAGCTAGGACTTGGGGAAGGTCAGGCAGAGGCAGGTTGCAGTATCTGTCGGCAAATGCTGGGGTGAGGTGGGCTGTGCCACACTGAGCCTCAACATTCATCAGCACATGTGAAAGCTGAGATTAGGGGAAAGCCCAGTTGAGGGGCTTCAATGGCTCCCTTGCTGGGCCACCGTTCCTGCTGGTGGCATGAGACCTGGGACTTGAGGCAGACCAGGTGGGGCAGGGTTATAAAATCCCATTGGCCTGCATGTGAGCTAGGTTAGTAAGTGAGTGAAACTGAGCTAAGTGACTATACTCACTGGTACAGAAATGAACCAGAGTAAGTGCTGGCTAGTCAGGTTCTGTCACAGCTTCAGCCACAAATGCTGGGACTGGAGGCATGTCCTATCAGGCTGGACTGCAGTGCCACCTGGAAAGTGCAAATTACGGGCCTGAGAGTGGGCCTAGCAAGGAAACTGTGAGCACTCCTCTGATATGCTGTGGCTCCCCCCAGTGAGCATGAGAACTAGGACTCATGGTGGGCTGGCTCAAGAGGTGGTGGTGCCTGATGCTGTGAGTATGGGCTAAGTAGCACAGTCATTCAGGCTGAGCTAGGCCAATCCAGTTCCATGCTAATGGCCTGAGAAAAGAGAAGATGTTCCAAGCATTTGAGTTCCTGCTTTCCATGTAGGAAACATTTGCTGGCTCCAGCCTGGTTCAGCCCTGCCCCCTGCAGCCATTTGGGGAGTGAATCAGTGGACAGAAGATCTTTCCCCCTCTACCTCTGACTTCCAAATAAAGAAATGTTATGTATAAGTGGCTATTGTTTTGCAGCATTCATTGAAGTCAGGGGTTCTGATGCTTGCAGCTTGATTATCTTTATTTAGAATTTCTTTGGCCATTCTGGGTCTTTGGGATTTTATATAAATTCTAGAATTTCCTAATTTTGTAAAGAATATCACTGGTACTTTGTTGGATTGAATCTGTAGATTTCTTTAGGTAGTATAGACATTTAATTATACTGTTTCTTTAATTGACAAGCAATTATAACTTTCAAGTTTTTGTGTTACTGCCTAATTCTTTCAGTGTTTGATCATTTTCACTATGTAGACTTTTCACTTCTTTGGTTAAATTTGGTGCTAATTATTTGTTTTCTGGTCATTTTGAATAGAATTTCTTTCTTAACTTCCCTTTCACTGCGTTCATCATCAGTGCATTTCAAGTCTCCCGGTCTTGTATGTTTATTTCGTAACCTGAATCCTTGCTGAATTGGCCCATTGCTTCAGACAATGTTTTTTTTTATTAGTTATTTTGCATTATGTGACAGTTTCATAGTCTCTGGGAATCCCCCCATCCCTCCCCCTCCCCTCCCCCCTGGTGGATTCCTCCACATTGATGCAGTATTACAGTTCAAATTCAATCAAGATTCTTTCCTTGCAAGCATATACCAAGCATAGAGTCCAGCTACTTATTGTCCAGATGGGTTGAACAGTTTCTTGGGCAGACCTTTTCTGGTCTGAAGTTAGAGCTGGTAGAATATCATCCCAGTAAATTAAGAGTCCCAATATAACATCAACAGCAATTTGCAACGTTATGCAATTGACATGGTTTTGAGTAACCAGTATGTTAAAAAAAAAAAAAAAAGTCCTAACCACAACCTATGATTAGCTCATTGACATTTCAATTTTAGTTCATATACAGGACCGGCTGCTATATACCTTAAAATGGCTATAAGGTACCATTCAGCTGTTTTGTGTCTATTTCATTTTAGTATTTAGCCATTTGTTGTGTTAAAGTAAAATTTTGCTGATCTTGGAAGATTTTAGGATAATCTAGACTGGCTTGTAACTCTAACAAGACATTTGTCGACATTTAAGGTGCAGAACATTTTTGGGGGGGTGCAGGAAAATCCTCAACACCATGGTGAGGAGTAACTAATCTTTGTGTCCCACCCAGCGAGGCATGAGCCAATCCATGCCAGCTCTTTCCTGTCAGATTTCAAGTTCTACTTTCTGTTGTTAATTTATTTTAGGGTTTTTTTTTTTTTTTAGTTTGTATGATTGTTTGCTGTGAGGGGTTTTCGAAGCGATCCCGATGGTCATTGTAGGGGGGAGTCCAGAGTGGAGCCAGGCTCGGACCAGAGAAAGCTCTCCTCCCTGGTCCCGAAGGACATTTATTGTTCTTCTGAAGACAATGTTTTGCTGGAGGTTTGGGATGGTGCGTATATAGCATCATATCAACCACACACAGGGCTATCTCAACTTCCTCCTTTCTTGTTTTGATTCCCTCCATTGCTTTCTCCTCCCTGTCTGCTCTTGCTAATGCTGCCTGTGCCGGACTGAACAAAGTGCTGAGACTGGACAACCTTTCAGCTTTGCTCGGTTCAGCATTATACCAGCTGTTAGTTTGTCAGAAATAACCTTTTATAATTCTGTGAGATGTTGATTCTGTATCAATTTTGTAGCATTTTTATCCATGAAGGGTTGTTGAATCTGTTTTCTTTTTATTTCTCTGTTTATTGGAATGGCAGGTTTTCAGAGGGAAGGAGAGACAGAGAGAAAGATCTTCACTCCCCAAGTACCCACAATGGCCAGAGCTGAGCTGATCTGAATCCAGGAACTTCTCCAGGGCTCCCACACAGCTATAGGGCCCCTTGGCTTTGGACCATCCTCCACTGGTTTCTCAAGCCACAGACAGGGAGCTGGAAGGGAAGTGATGGAGCTGGGGATGAATCAGTACCCATATGAGATCCCAGGGGTGCAAGGCAAGGACTTTAGCCACTAGGCTACTGCATCAAGCTCAAGTGGTTGTTGAGTCTTATCCAGTGTTCTCTTTAACCTATTGGGATGACCAAACTCTGTTGATATAATTTATGAAATTTGTTGATTTGCAAATGCTACTCAGTCATCTTTGTATTCTCTGCTTTTGATGTGGTTTTGGATTCAATTCAATTTTGTTTATAATCATTTCATCTATGCTCATCAAATATCTAGGCATGTAGTTTTCTTTTTATGTTGCCTTTAATTTGGATGTCAGTGTGATGTTTGCCCCATAAAGAGTTTCACACAGTTCCTACCTGCTCAATATTTTATTTTTTTTAAAGATTTATTTTATTTTTATTACAAAGTCAGATATACTGAGAGGAGGAAAGACAGAGAGGAAGTGGAGCTGCCGGGATTAGAACCAGCGGCCATATGGGATCAAGGCGAGGACCTTAGCCACTAGGCCACACTGCCAAGCCCCGTGCTCAATATTTTAGAAGAGTTTTAAAAATATTGGAGTAGTCTAATATTTTGCATTTTTTTTAAATGAAGTACTGTTTAAAATATATTTATTTGTATTTGAAAGGCAGAGTTTGAGAGAGAAAGAGAGATGGAGACACAGAGATGTCTTCCACTTGTTGGCTCACTCTCCGAATCACTATAAGGGTTGGAGCTCAACTAACCCAAAGTCACGAGCT
The DNA here is from genome assembly GCF_030435755.1 of Ochotona princeps. Classification (NCBI taxonomy): domain Eukaryota; kingdom Metazoa; phylum Chordata; class Mammalia; order Lagomorpha; family Ochotonidae; genus Ochotona; species Ochotona princeps. The sequence continues at coordinate 29,061 of NW_026700595.1, forward strand.
TCTTCCAGCTCTCCCATGTGGTTTCAGGGATGTAAGAACTTAAGACTTCCTTAGCTGCCTTCCCAGGATGTAAGCAGGGAGCTGGATTGGATATGGAGAAGCCAGAATTCGAACCGGCACCTGTATCAGTGTTCTATTCCTTGTATTATTGACTTCTAATTTTGTTTGTCTGTGGTCAGAGAAGATACATGATATAATTTCATACTTTTAGATTTATTGAGACTTGAGGTATGGCTTAGTATATGGTTTCTCTTAGAAAATGTTCCACAGCCTGGTGCCATGTCATAGCAGAGTAAACCTCCACCTTGGGCATCCTGCCGTATGGGCATCGGTTCAATAGCAGGCAGCTCCACCTGAAATCCAGCATCCTCCCAATGGTCTGGAAAGGCAACAGAGGACAGTCTAAATCCTTGGACCCCTGTAGCCATGTGGGAAACCCAGAAGTTCATGGCCCCAGCTTCTCACTGGACTGGCTCCACTTTGAGGAGTGAACCAGTGGTTGAAAGATTTCTCTCTTTCAAATCCTGCCTTTCAAATAAAAATGAAAAACAAATTTTTCTTTAAAAAGTTTCATATGCTTATGAGGAGAATGTATACACTGTGGCTGCTGGTGCAGTGCTCTGTAGAAGCCTGTGAGGTCCATTTGCTCAGGGTTTCAACCCTAGTGTATCTCTAGGGTTTGACTGACTTGCCTTTGAACTAGGGGAGCTGTTGGAATGGCCAAGTACTATTGTATGGGTTGTGTTTTCATAGTTCATTTTACTTATTTTTGTTTTTCGGAGATTTATCTATTTATATAGGGAAAACAGATTTACAGAAAGGAAAGACAGAAAAAAAGATCTTTCATTTGCTGGTCCCATAGTGGCCACATGGCTGGAGCTGTGCTTATCTGAAGTAAGGAACCAGGAGCTTCTTCTGGATCTCCCACAAAGGTGCAGCGTCCCAAGAATTTTGTCCATCCTCAACTGCTTTCCCAGGACACAAGTATGCAGCTGGATGGGAAGTGGAACAGCTGGGGAATGAACTGGCACCCATATGGGACTCTGGCAGTTGTAGGTGAGGGTTTTAGCCAACACACCAGGTCCTTTTTATTTCTGAAAGTATTTGTTGTATATGACTGGGTAGCCTTACGTTGGATGCATACATGTTTATGAGTATTATATCTTTTTGCTGTTCAAAATCTCTTAGCAAAAATGCAATGTTATTTTTGGTGATTTTAATGGCTTTTTATTTAAAACCTGTTTTATCAGATAACAGAATAGTCACACATTTTAACACTTGGCTTCTGTAGGCCAGATATGTCTTTTTTCTAGCCCTTGCCTTTAGTCTACATGCATTTTCTTTTGTTAGGTTTAGGGTAGGGCTTTGGTTTTATCTATTCAGCCAAACTAAGTTTTTGAATTTAATTCATTTATATCAGTATTATTGATTGAGAACTACCCCAGCCATGTTGTCAATCAGATGTTGGTTTTACCTGTTATGAATGAGCTCAGTTGTTTTTGTGAGGTTTACTCTCAATGCAGGATTCATTATAGAATTTCTTGCAAGGCTGGTCATGAGCTTGTCTTATATAGAAAACACCTTATTTTTTCCTCATTATTATTCTTAAAAATAAATATTTATTTTATTTTTACTTGAAAGGCAAAGTTACAGAGAGGAAAGACAAAGAAAGAAATCTTTCATCTGAGAATCACTCCACAAAGGCCTTAAAAAGTAGAGTCACGCAGTCCAAAACCAAGTGCCAAGAACGGGAGTGGGCCGTGTTGGCCTAGGCTCCAGTGGCACGTTGAAGAACTGGGACTGGGAGCAGACCTGGTGGAGGATTTTTGGTGGCACCCTTGCTAGGCCGCAGCACCTGCCAGCACTCGTTCAGCTGGGACTGGAGGTGAAACCAGGCAAGGTTCGGCTGCAGGACCCACTAGAACACATGAGCATCAGGGCTTCAGGCAGGCTGGCCAGGGTTAGGCTACAACACTTGGCAGATAATGTGAGAACTACCTCTGGGGGCAAGATCAGACAGGACTCCTCAAGGGATTTCCCTGAGTAGGCTGTAGTATTTGCCACTAAGAGCTGGGCTTGGGGGCAGACCAGGCAGGCCAGGTTGTAGCACCCACTGGTGAACATGTATGCCTGTCAAGGGATGGCCTTGTTAGAGGTCCTCAGGAGGCTTCCCAATTATTACACAGCACCAGCTGGAACAAGTAAGAGCTTGGACAAGGGGCAGGTTGCACAAAGCCATAATGTTTGCTGGTACACACAGAAACCAAGAAATGGGACTTATCAGTGTGGGCTGGACTGCAGCCCTGACTGGCATGTGTGGGGGCCAGATCTGGACATGGGCCTGGTTGGGAGTTCTGAGAGTCACCCTAACCAAGGTGCAGCACCCACCAGCAAGCATGAGCTGGGACTGGGTATGGCCAGGACAGGTTAGGCTGCAGCTCCCTTTTGGCAAGCATGAGTGCTGGATCAGGAATCAGGTGTGGAAGGGGGCCTCCCAGACGTGCTCAGCTAGGCTGCAGCACCTGCTGGTATAATAGAGTGCTGGGTCTGGGCGTGGGCCTAGCTGGGCTTCTTGTGGGTCATCCCAACCAGGTCATAGTATCTGCTGGCACACACAAGGGCTGCATCTGGAGATCAATCCCTTTGGGGCTCTTATGAGTTGGGCTGACGGGCCCACTGCATTCATTCCCAACCTCAGATGCTGTCACATGGACACCTGTTCTGGTCATGGAGCCACTCCCATGGCTGACTGTGTAAACAGAGACAGCATGCTAGGATGCCCCTGAAAGACAGGACAGCCAGAAGAACTTGAATGCCTCACTCAAAAATAATGGAGGAGAAGGTTGAATTCTGCTATAAGCCAAATTCTCCACCCAGCAGTAAGACTATGGACATAACAAAACATAGACAGCTGGCAAGGATGGGAAGTGGCAGCTAGTGCCATGAAGTCAATGCAATCTCAGAACAGTTCAGACTACTGAGGGAACACCCTTGGACCATCCATGTACCCACCAAAGTCCCTGGGACAGTCAGGGGACCATCTCTGTGCCCTGGTGCTGATGTGACCCAGCACCGAGGAGCAGTGCAGCACCTCCCCTGTGCTCACAGGAGGGAGGGCAGAGTTGTCTTCTCACTCACCTTTCTCCCATCTCTTTCCATCCTGCATGGGTCTGTAATCCTAGGTAAGAAACATTTGAAAGTAAATCTAAGCTTGTAAAAGAAAAATGTGGTATTCTCACTGCTTTTAAGATTCTGTGTCATCAGCTTTTGATAGTTTGACCACAATATGCCTTGGAAAGACCTTTTTTTGTTGAGTCTGCTTGTTCCTCTTTAAGCATCCTGCTTCTGGATGTCCGTGTCTCTCTTGAAATCTGAGAAGTGTGTAACTGTCCTTTCATTTAGCAGATTCGCATCTTTTTTCCTGCTCTTCTTATTCAGGAATATCTATTTAGTCATTGGTACATAATTTATACCGAACGTCATAAAGCTTTATTGATTATTTTTAATTAACTTCTGTATATTTTTGCCAAGGTTATTTGAACATTTTGCCCAGATCAGAAATTCTCTGCCTCACTTGGTCTGTTCTGGTGTTAAAGCTCTGAGTCATCTTTATTTCACTGATTAAAAATTTCATCAACAACATTTCTATTTGATTCTTCTTAATGCCTTTTCTTTGCTTGTAAGTGTTATCATTCATCTCACTCATTGGTTTGCTCATGTTTTATGTTTGTCTGTGTGCAATGTCTTGGACTGCATTGAGTTTCCTTACAACCACCATCTTGAATTCTATTTCTGGCCTGCTGTAGTTTCCCACAGACCAGGGTCTAAATCTCAGGAATGACTGTTGCTTTGGAAACTTCCTGCTGGCTTGCTTCTTCACGTTCTTCGGGGTTCTACAGTGGCATGTGGACATCTAGTGTAAGAATCCCTTCTTGTTCATGGAGCAGTTGCTCCTGGAAGAGAGTTTCTGGCTTAGCTGAAGTGCGGAGCAGCTCCTGGTTGTTGCTTTGGATTTGGTTGTCTGTGAGCCCAGAAGTGCATCTCTGAGTGACTGGTTTCTTTTAACCAATGTCATTGAGTCTACACGTGACAAACTGGCCTAGTGTGCTGAAGTTCATGGTGTAAGTTTCACTTTGAAAGGTTGATGCTTTGGTTTCTCAGGCTAAGTGTCTGCCTGTAATGCAGACTTCCCATATGAGCATGGGTTCTCAGGTGAGCAGTTCCACCTGCTCCATTTCAGATCGAGTTCCCTGCTAATGGCTTAAAAGCAGCAAAGAATGGCCCGAGGCCTTGGGGGTCCTGCTCACATGTGAGAGAGCCAAAGGAAGCTCCTGGCTTTCAGCAGCAGCCCAGCCTAGGTCTGGCCATTGTAGTCATTTGTGGAGTAAACCAGTACTGAGCTCTCTATGAATGTATCTGTCAACTTATCTGTTTCTCCGTTTCTCCCTGTAACTCTGACATTCCAATGAAAAAAGTCAATCACTATAAAAGAAGGTAGACTTTGAGATAATATGGCTCCCTAAGATGTCTCTCAAATCCAGAGTTTGACATGAGTCAGTACAGATCACAGTGGCCAGGGCTCTGATCTGAGGGGATGTCCTTCAGTCCCACTGGCAAACCTGTGTGATGCTGCAACTTGTCTTGGGAATTGCTGGGACTCCAGACTGTGTGATGTGTTTGCGCCCTTTCTCAAGTCTTGTTATGTGAGCAGCTGGGGCTGCAGGTTAGGTCTGGGGCCAGGGAATGGGAACACATCCTGCTCCAGTCCTGCAGGCTGGCTGGGTGGGGCACAAGAGCTTTGGCTCTGGCAGGAGATAAAACTGCCTGTTTGCAGTCCTGCTGCTGCAGAGTGCAGTGGGCTATTGCCCAGATTCCCAGGGTGGGAGTGCGTTTTCCTGCAACTCCCCCCAGAAAAGCTAAAGGTCATCCTCTGACTCCCATGGAATGCGTGAGCATAGCTCTGTGCTTATTGTAAAGCTCCATGAGTCCCTGGATGCAAGCAGCCTGCCACTGCTCCACAGTGCACCCTGATCCTAACACTCACAGTGTGCACAGGATGAGGTCAGTAACTTTTTGCAGAGAGCTCAGCACTGTGTGCAGAGGGATCAGAGGAGTGAATGCAGCTTCCCTGCTCTGAGTCCCAGCTTGCTCAGAGCCCAGGGAGCTCCCAGGCTGAGACCACAGGCAGTGGGGTGACTGGCTAAGCTGTGGGTGGTGGAGCGTGTGCAAGCTGCTTCCCAGCTCGCCTTGTGGGATGGTGGTGGCCAGCTGCAGCTGTGAGCTGTGTGGCCAGCCTGCTGTGCTTCTGACTTCTTTCCTCACTGGCCCATGCAATCTTCATTGCTTTCCTTCCAGCTCGCTAAGAACTCCTGTTTTTTAGACCTCTAGAAATGCACTGCTTCCCTTCTTTATTTGTCTGTTGATAAAGTATTTTTATTTGAGAGGAAGATTTACAGAGAAATGAAAGACAGCAGGTGAGAGAGATTTGCAACGTGCTAGGTCACTCTCCAAAAATGCTGCCACAGCCAGAGTTGAGCTGCTCCAGAGCCAGGAGCCAGGATCTTGGAGCTTCTTAGGAGGTTCCTACAGGGGTACAGCGCCCCAGTGACTTGAGCCATCCTCTGCTGCTTTCCCACGCCATAAGCAGGGAGCTGGATCAAAAGCGGAGCAACGCGGTCTAGAAGTAGTGTCCATACGGATTGCTGGCACTCCAAGTGGAGGATTAGCTGGCTGATCCACACTATCAGCCCCTCTTTGTTTATTTTTCTGTCCTATCACACATGCAGTCAGTATGACTTCCCCTATTCAGCCACCTTGGGTCTTAGCCATGTGGGTTCTTAGGGCTATCCTCAGTGAAAATCTAAAACTCACATGCATTCCAAGTTGATTTTAGGATGCTTAAGACTGTCGTATTGCCCAGTGTTCACCCTGAAATCATGTCAAGTTGCTGTCAGTTATGAAATAGCTACTCTGTGCCAGGTCCTTGTCTAAGTCTTAAGCTGAGCACTAACTTGAAGGGAAATGTTAATAATCATTCCCTGGAAGCCTCAGTGAGCCTGCAATTGATCACAGGTGCGTTCAACTCTACTAAGTTCTAGCCTGCCAAAATGCCGCGGGGTTTCTGACTTCACTTTTTTAAAGGGTTTTCAGTGCAGCATCAGGGCATGAACCATTTTTTAGTGCTAATTTGTAGCGCTTGCTCCAGAAGCAACGAAATTCCAGCTTTCTTCCTCGCCATGTGACAGTGACGCTGAGTGCACTCACAGTAAGCAGAACTTGCAGCACACTGACCCTTCCAACAGTGAATGACAAACGCAGAGGCTTCCGTTGTGCAGGGAGCCAGTTAGGAAGGGCTCCAGTCAGGCATTCCTCAGACAAACGCTCCCCCTGGTGGCCAGCAAAGGAGATGGTTTCAGAGACCTGCGTGTGAATTTCACAAGCTGAGTTTTACAGCCAGTTTATCTTATAACTGGCATGGTCAAGGATGGTCCTTATGTCATGAGACTGTCACAACTTTCTAATGTCAGCAGAACCTCTCAGCTTTAGCTCATGGATTCTGAATGAGATGATCCAGGGAACGTACTTTCCATGGCTGGCCCTGGTAGGATCCAGGCTGACACTGCCTTTTCCCCAAGTCCTCCCAGGCAGTAAGACATTCTGCACTAGCTTCTTATTCACCCACAAGAGGAGGTACCTCCCAGAATTCATGAGGGGCGGGAAGCAGAGAGCATCTGGATAAAAACTGGAGTGGGAATCCCACTGCTGCTACCTTCTACCAGCTACTGGGCTGGGGGGAAGTTGGTTACTGAGCTCTCTGGTTGTCCAGGTGTCTGTAAGACTGCAGCTGCTGCAGCTGATGCTCCAAGCCCGATGATCAAGGACACTTGGAGTTCTGTGGAAGCACAGAGAGCAGTTGCTGAGGGACGCCCTTTGCAAGTCTTCTGACTTAACCAGTTCTCCTGCCATTGCTCCTTTGAGGAGGTCACACAACCGGAATCAGTGCAAATGCCTTAGAATTTTTTCCCTTTTCTCTCACTACATCCAGCAGAGCAGGCTGAGGACTTGCACACATGCTTGGCCTCTAGGTGAGGCCTTAGGCTGGCCTGCTGGCTTGGCATGCTTGTAAACCAGAATGGGAACCCATGGGTGTGCTTGGGTGCTGGTGGGTGGGCAGGACTCCAGGCCAGCACACCACCCCACTGGAAGCCAGGGCCCAGGAACCCATGTGCTGGTGCACGCAGGGACTGCAGCTTGCTCAAGGAAGGAGCTATGGGGTGTATGGGGGAGTTGCTGAGGAAGTATGTTACAGATGGGGGATGGCTTCTGGAAGACTTCCATCAACCAGGCCACTTGTACTTGCAGGCAAGTGAGGGAACGGACTCTGAATGATTTGGAGGTGGGAAACTAGAGGACCATTCTGGATAAAATCAGTGCACTCACTCATGTAAAACGCCTGAGCTGGATGAGTTAGCATGAACCGTTACCCTCCAATGCACATGAAAGTGGGCCTGCCTGGCAGGGCTAGACCACAGTACCCACCAGTAAGTGTCAGAGCAGGGGATGGGTCATGTTAGGCTGAGCTATTACACTAACTGGAACCTGAGAGAACTGCTTTTGGGGCAGATTCTCTGGGGAATATGTGGGCTCTCCCCAGAAGGACAGCAATACCCACTGGTTTGCTCAAGTTCCGTGGGTGGTAATGAGCCAAACTAGCCGGTATCATGGAACTCACTAACACTCAAGGGAACTGGAGTTAGGAATAGGTCAGGTGGTCTAGGCTGCAGCACCTGCTGGCTGGTGCAATAGTCAAGATGGGATGCAACACATGCAAGTTCACATTAGGGTTCAGACTGGGTGCTGGCCAGGCTGGGCTAGGCTGCAGGACCTTCCAGCGTGCACTGAGACTGGGGGCAGACCAGGTAGAGCCAGGCTGCAGGAACCACTGGTGAATGCTGAGGTGAGGCAGATCATATCAGATGGGGCCACAGCACCCACTGGCACATGAAAGAACCCAGACCATTGCTCCCACTGGGAAGTGTGACAGCTGAGACTGGGATGGTCCAGGCTGTGCCTGTGAGTGGACCTTGGGGGTGGGCCAGGCTAAGCTAGACAACTGCATCTTCTGGCACATGCAAGAGCCAGGATAAGAGCCAACTGGCTAGGTTTTGCCACAGCATCCACTGGCAAGTGCTGGGACAGGGTTAAGTCATGTCAGACTGGACCACAATAACCCTGGAAAGTGCAAGAGCCAGGCTTGAGGGTGGGCCTAGTAGGGAAACTAAACACTCCTCTATTGGGCTGCAGCTCCTGTTGGTAGACATCAGAGCCAGGGCTGTGGGCGGGCCAGGCTGGACAAGGCATCAACAGGAAATTGGCATGCGTGTGGACTGGATTGTGGGGTGGGGAGGTCTTAGCTAAGCTGCAACACCCATAGGTGTATATGAAAGCCTGATTGGGATGTGGTGTGCCCCAGACTAGTCCACTGTTTATGCTGGTTCTCTCAGGAACCAGGGCAGGGGCGGGCCTGGTGGGGATTTTGGGGAGTCACCCAAAGAAGACTAAAGTTCTGCTGGCTTGGATAAAGGCCACGTCTGTTGCATGCTGGGTTGGGCTGGACCACAACACCCATTAGTTTACATGGGACATGGGACTGGGAATGGAACTGACCCGGCAACTACAATCACTGGTGTGTGCAGTCTGATGCATGAGGCTGCTGAACCAGACCTTTTACTTGTTGGCACATTTGCAACAATCAAATCTGGGGTCATTCCGGGTGAAATTTCTTGGGGGAAATCTCAAAGTAGATCACATGGCTCAAAACTCTGGCCACATGGGGAATCATAGGATTTGTGGCCTGATCCTGGAAAACAAGTGTCCCAACCTTCAAGTGCTGATGCCTTTGCAGGGGACAGCATGCCCAGGTGCATAGAGGGGACAAGATAGCCAGGTCCTTCTGGCTGAAGAGGACGGCAAGTGCCATTGAAGAAGATGGAGAACAGAGCAGGCTGGACAACTCTTTTGGCTGAGCTGTGGCAGCAAGTGTCTGGGTGAGTCAATGGCTATTGGAAGGATTTTCTCAACCTTGGAGCAACAAAACCAACAGCATTTCAGAACTCTCAAAGCTACTCAAGCAATACCCTCAGAGCATTCTTCTTCATATCAGGGTTTCTAAGATGACAGTAAGTAAAAATGCCCCATCCCTGTGTACTGATGAAGTTTCACACACACACACACACACACACACACACACACACGCTCACACACACACACCCCTCCCCTCCTAGATACAGGAGAAAATAATGAAAGAAAAGAAAAATTGCAAGCATTTGTACCCACCATCTTCCCCCATGCCTCGACCCTCTACACCCTAATCAGTGACCCTCATGAGTGTGCATCCTTGTCAACTATGTAAACATCAAAAAGAAAATTTATATATAAAAAGAACTTCCTTCCTTCTGTATAAGCATTTAAGCATACAAGGCCTAATATACATGGATAAGGAACTAGTAAAGTATTAGGAAAACACCAAGAACCAGGGTTGTGCGCGAGTGGATTAAGCCCGTGTAGGTGTCTGCATCCCATGTGGGCACAACTTTGAATCCTGGCTGGTCCATCTCGGCCCAGCTCCCTGCTGATCTGCCAGGAGAAACAACAGAAGATGGGCCAAGTGCTTGAAGTCTCTGAGCTCACTTGGAATATACAGATGAAACTCCTGCCTCCTGCATTGCTCTGGCCTACCTAAGGCCAGTGTGGGCATTTGGGAGTAAACTAGTGTTAGCTATGCCAAACACCCAAGAAAGAAAAAGCCAGCCGAGTACAAACAGGCATTTATAAAGCAAAGAGAAGTCCTTCCTGGGCCTTTCCCCACGCTGCGGAAGAATGAGCAGGAGAGCAAGGAACAGCTAGTGGGAAAGACAAGCTGGGTAGCAGACAAAGGTTTTATGCCCCTCTGCCATGGGTGCTGGCATCAGTCCTGCTTGGGACCTGATAGGGCAAGAAATGTTCACCTTTGTCCATCATTGGCCCATACATGGCCTTGGCTGCCTTCAGGGTGTGCCAGATTTCTGGCTGAGGTCACTGTGGTGTCCACCCACTTCCTTTAACTGTGGTAACCATCAACCAGTGGATGAAAGATCTATGTTTCTCTTTGTCTCTTTCTCTCTGTAGCCCTGGCTCAGAAATAAATAAACAAATGCATAAATAAACCTCAAAGAAGGGGAAAAGTAAGGGGCCACTGTTATAGTCATGTAGAAGGTTAAGCTGTCACCTGCAGTGCTAACATCCCATATTGGCACCAGTTTGGACCCTGACTGCTCCACTTTCAATACGGCACCCTTATAATGTGCTTTGGAAAGCAGCAGAGGCCAGCCCAAGTGCTTGGGCCCTGCAGCCGTGTGGGAGACAGTGAGGAAGCTCGAGGTTCCTGGCTTTGGTCTAGCTCAGTCCTGATCATTGTGGCCATTAAGGGAGTCAACCAGGAGATGGAAGGCCTCTCTCTACAATCCTGCCTTTCAAATACACATGCCTTTGAAAAACATTAGTAAATTTAAAAGGCAATTAAAAGACACACCTGCATTTCATATTAAGCTCTTTAAAAGCAACTGCTGTGAAAGCCACCCTTCTGACTTAAGGCTGTGAAGGACTTGCTGCACGGTGCTGGGCAAGTGCAAGTAGATGTTTACCTGGGCGCTCAGGAGTTTCCCCAACAGATTCGTTGGGGTCAATGGGACTGGGAATGGAACTGTTAGGTCACAACAAAAGGGAGCAAAAGAAAATGGAGCTCTTGTTTTTCCCACCCCTGCACAGGCATCCTCTAACAAAAGTGGCAGCAGTATCTTCAGCCAGACTCCTGCATTTGTCCCACTCAATGAGTCACGCTTGTGCTGTGTGTTCTATGGGTTTGGAAAAGCACATATAGGGAGCCTGGCGTTATCTCACAGAGAAGTTTCAGTGCCCTCTGAATCTCTCTGAATGCTGACTCATCTTTATGTCCCCAACCTTTGGCTAACACTGAGCTTTTTGCTATTTCCATAGTTTCACTTTCCCCAGGATGGTATGGTGTTGGAGTATATAACATATATGCTTTTCAGATTGGCTTTTTTCACTTAATAATACACTCTTAGGTTCTTTCTGTGTCCCATGGCTTTAGAGCTTGTTTCTTCTCAGTGTACAAGGCAATGTAGGCAGCTGCCTACAGCTCAGGGGAAAAATAGTTTTAAAACTATGAATTAGTAAATGTAAAAATTTCTACAGTCCTAGCACTCACAATTCCAAATATGACTTTTAGGAAAGAATCTCTAAGTGGATTAAATACAACTCTGAAAATGTGAACAAGATGCAGGAAACACAGGCAGTTTGGATTGAGAAAGTAGCGTGCCCTGATTTCAAAGATTTAAAACTAAGGTAAAGGCTGGTGGCTGGTGTGTCGGGGTAATCCTCTGCCTGTGCCACTGGCATCCCGTGGGAGTGCTGACTCGTGCTCCAACTGCTCTACCTTCAACCCAGCGCCCTGCTTCTGGCCTGGGGAGGCAGCAGAGCATGGCCAAGTGCTTGCGCCCCTATACCCAGACTGCCCCGCCTCTGGCTGGGGTGGGCATTTGAGACATAAACCAGTGGGTGAGAGGTCTCTGTCTCTTCTACTCCTTCAAGTAAAATAAATACATCTTAAAAAATCCCTAAAATAATACATCACATTACGGTATTAAGTCCATAATATTTTTCCATAATCTTAGGTGGATCGTATTTTGGGAAATCACATATCACCATTGTTAATTTGAGGGAAAAGAAAAAGGTAATACCTCAATAGCCACAATTTGAAAAGGATGTTAGCTGTGTGCTGCACGGCGGAGCACCAGGGCTGAGCAGGGAGGCCACCAGGGGGCGCATGATATTGAAAATTAAGGCAGAAAGAACCTGCACTTTCTGCTTAAAGATTTTTCTTTTTTTATCTTATTGGAAAGGCAGATTTACAGCGAGAAGGAGCGACAAAGAAAAGGATCTTCATCTACGAGTTCACTCCCCAAGTGAGCGCAATGATCAGAGCTGAGCTGATCCTTAGCCAGGAGCTCCTAAATTACTTGCTAAAATACAACAACAACGACAAAACACAACTGGAGGCTAGAGTAATCTTGATATTGAAGCTTGATGAAAATAAAGTGAAAAAGGAAACCACATGATTGTTTGAGAATATAATTTAAGCCCTAAAATGAATTAAGCCAAATATTTAAGGTAAGAACACATTATGAAAAAAGTCATAGCATAAATGGAAATACAATAAAATATTAATAACAGTTCTTAGTGTCCAGGCTGGCCTGGGAAGTTAAGCGAAGCATGTTGCAGATGTGGCATCAGGTCCTTCAGCTGCCATGGAGGAGGTAATTAGCTGGGCCCGACCAAACTTCCCAATTAACCATGGAGGACTCTACCAAGATGGAGAGAGCTGGAGAAGATGCCAGAGTCGTGCATGTGGATGTGTAAGCATAGACACACTGAAGGTCAAGGTGTGACCTTGAAAATGAGGAGGGAGGGGTTCCTAATGCTGCAATCTTGGAAATTTCTTTATTAAAAGAACCTCACCATCCAAATATAGTCCGTATTCAAGCTGTACTAATGTAGGATTGCAGCTTATAGCTCATCATTGAATTCCTTTTTTTTTATAACAAGAAATATTGGATTCAATCCCTCCTGGTCAGTTTATGGATTCCTTATTATTTAAGAGTTATTGTATCAAAAGGGAATTGTGTTTTGTCACTTTAGAAGAGTTGTTCACAAAGACAAATATTTATTGATTGATCACAAAGCAGCTATTAAACTAGCTGGTGTGGCCCTCATCAGAACTTTTGTCACACCTGTGGCAGTGTGCACACAAGAGGATGCAGCACCCTGCGGGGAAGGGGAGCTGCAGCCGGCTCATTACTCAAGCCCAGTTGGTGTTTGGGATAGGCACCATATTTGCAGAATCAACAACTAAGAAACCACATTTTCTTGGAGATTTAGGACCTTATCCATTCTCCAGGACTCCCAGCAATGACGCCAGCCCAGCAGTGGAGTTGTTACAGGACTGTAAGAATACCTGTTCTAGGGCCCAGCGGCGTGGCCTAACGGCTTAAGTCCTCACCATGAACGTCCCAGGATCCCATATGGGCACCGGTTCTAATCCCGGCAGCTCCACTTCCCATCCAGCTCCCTGCCTGTGGCCTGGGAAAGCAGTCGAGGACAGCCCAAAGCTTTGGGACCCTGCACCCACATGGGAGACCCGGAAGAGGTTCCAGGTTCCCAGCATCGGATCTGCGTGCACCAGCCCGTTGCGGCTCACTTGGGGAGTGAATCATCGGACAGAAGATCTTCCTTTCTGTCTCTCCTCCTCTCTGTATATCTGACTTTGTAATAAAAATAATAAATCTTTAAAAAAAAAAGAATACCTGTTCTAGATGGGAACCAGGAAGCTTATCATCCCATGTTAGAAAGCTGGATGGGATTCACAAGGATCCACTCCTGAAAACGTTCATCCATGATCCTGCTGAACATATTTCTGGTAACGGGCAGATGGATTTGTTAGCTAACTGAACACCAGACTTTCCAGAGAACTGGCTACAGAGTGAGTTGAAGCTGGCCAACTAGCAGAGCAGTGGTTGTGTCAGGTTAATGGGCTAACTGGTTGGCAATGAACTAGCTGGCTGCAGGACGGGTGAAGGGTGAGCTATACCTTAGAGAACCAAAAAGCCAGCAGGAACCAGGCAGCTTTGTCTGCAGGCAAAGGAAGGGTTGTCAACGGAGCCTAGGAAGGAGTGTGCTGTCTGCATTTCCTGAGGAAGGAAGATGAGCAAATAGACCAAGGGGTGATGGCAGGAAAACTGCAGTAACCCCACGACCAGCCTTTTATTCTTACTGCCTTTGAGAGTGAGTCACCAAAAGACCTGGGAAAATGGAGCCCCTCCTTCATGCTAGCAGAGGGAGAGCACTTCAGCATTACACAGAGTGACCCCAAACCCTCCACACTTCTGCTGCCTGTAGCCCACTCCTCAGTGTCTCCTCCTGCTTATCCCCCTTGACTTTCCCCAGAATTCTCCAGGTTCTTCAGTTGCCCCCTACTCTTACTGTCTTTTGAGCTGCCATCACTTCTGGGTTTCATTTCCTGTAGCCATCCTCAACTTCCTGGAATTACTCAACCCCAGGTGGCATTTGGAATGGCCACCATCCTCAACTTCCTGCACTTCTGTGGTCTCGCTGTGTTTGTTTTTCTACAGACACATTCTGTCTCCTTAAGGAGTAAAGTCCTAGCAAGGGGTTGGTGCATCTCGCACCAGAGGGCTTGGGTTCAAGTCCCAGCTCTGGCTCTGATTCTAGCTACTTGCTGATGCACACCCTGGAAGCAGCAGCAACAGCTCAGGTGCTTGCGTCCTGTCATCTGCCCCAAACTGCCTTCTGGGTTCCTGGCTTCACATGGCCCAGTTTCAGCTGCTGCAAACATTTGGGAATTCAAATAGCAGAGCAGAAATATTCTCGGTCTTTCTGCCTTTCAAATGAATAAAAATAAATTCAAAAAAGAAAAAATGTCTCCAAAACATTTGAAATTCAACAGGAAAAAGCAGAAAGCCTTTCTGCATTTCTAGGTACATAGAGACCAGATGAAGGAATACTCCAGACAGGATGCAGAAGTTCCAGTGGCACAAGGGCTTGTAAAGGTGAGTTTCATATTTAAGAGCTGGCTGGATATTACAAAGAAACTAAAAATGACTGCTGGCTGGAATGAGAAATCAACCGAGGAACTATTCAGGGAAGTACAAAAATTTTTCATGAGAAGGGGAAAGGAGAAATAAAAACAAAGAACGGTTTGTATCAAGGAAGTGGTAGCTGAAGAGAGACTGGATCAGGGTCTCCCTTGCAAAAATGGTGGATTCCAAGTTTTAGCACACTGCTCGGAATAAAATACAGAGGAAATTCCTAGACCTGTAAGTGGATGTTACAGGTGTGGAAACATTCTAAGGGAGAAAGGGGAAGATAACCCTCCTCGTGGCTTTTGATGAAGACTGGGGGGAGGGGGCGCTGGGGTTCTGTCTGAGTGAGATTTACCAGGAAGGAAGAGGAAGAGGAAGCACTTTGGTTGCCTCTGTGACTGTTTATTCTTCCTTGACACATCAGCCAAAGATCGACAATGGCAAGGGAAGGGAGAGTTCTCCAGGTGTGAATCTCTTCTCAAACGCTGTCAGACTGGGCTCTGCACACACTGTGGCCATTGTCTCTGGGTCCAGTCTTCCCATCCTTACACCTTATGCCACCTGTTTGTGGCCGGAGAGTAGAATCTGGCTCTTGGGGGCTCTCACCCAGATACAAGGGAGACAAAAACAACCTGGTGCTTTTGCTTCCAAACTCCTGAGCCTATCTCTGGGGAACAGCCTGGGTGTGCAGAAGCCATGGCAGTCACTATCTCATTAGTTGAAGGGAGCAGAAACTTGACTTTTGCTGGGACCCTGCTAGTGAGCACCCCACATCAGCTCAGAAACTATTTTTTTCTTGTTTGAGAAAAATTTCCCCTTAACTTTATTTTTGTTAAGATTTATTTATCCTTATTACAAAGTCAGATATACAGAGAGGAGGAGAGGTCTTTCATCTGATGATTCATTCCCCGAGTGACTGCAACAGCCAGTGTTGAGTCGATCCGAAGCCAGGAGCCAGGAAATTCCTCTAGGGCTTGCACACGGGTGCAGGGTCCCAAGGCTTTGAGCCATCCTCAACTGCCTTCCCAGGCCACAAGCAGGGAGCTGGATAGGAAGTGGGGCTGCTGGGGTTATAACTGGCACCCATATGGGAACCCAGGGTGTTCAAGGCAAAGAATTTTGGCCACTAGGCCACTGCACCAGGCTCTCCCCTTAAGCTTCATTCAAAATCTGCTCCTTTAGATGTTTCAGTTATGTTCTGATTAGTGAAGTGAGACTAGTGGGCAGTATTGGCTTCCAGGCCTGCCCTGCCTCCTACTCCCTGACCTTATTTCTTGACTCAGAATACAGAAGGGCACTGTGCATTCCCCAGTGGTTTTGGCATCACAGCCAGCAGGTTCGGCCTGGAGGCAGGTGCCCGGGGATCCTGCATGCGCTCCAAGGAAGCTCAGCAATTGTGCCCAGCCCCCCCGGCTGCTCCTCAGTGACACCCTCAGTGATTTCACCAGTGTGCACTAACGTTGTTAACCTGCCCCCTAATCTGTCCTCCCTACACTCCCAGATCTTCATCCTGGAAAGGTTGCCAGGCTCTGTTCCCTCTAGGCCACGACCAGAAAGAAGAGAGGGCCTCCGTAGCGCACATGCTTAGCCCATGTTGAGTTTAGGACTACAGGTCAATCTGCACTGGGTCAAAGGACGCCTTCCCCACCTGCCTCTGCAAGGGTGTTGTCTTCCACCCCATCCCGTAGCCAGGCTATGCAAGCAGTTGTTCTGTAGGACAACAATAAGCTAGCATGGTTCCTTGCAGCCTTGTGAAAGGGTTTGGGAAAGGTTGGCAAAGCAAAGCTGTGGTTGTGCCAAAACAGTTTTCCTGGTTTAAGCCCATGGCAGTGTGAGGCAGGCCCAGGTCTTGTCCCCCCCTCTGATTATACTATAGGATTTTATGGGAACCTAACACTCACCATGCCTCCCATCCAGATCTCCTGACATATGCTGACTGCTGGATGTAGAGGACATATCTTTAAATCAGCCACAGCTGAGAATGGAGGTTCCACTTAGGAAGCAGAGCAGCCTTCCTCGGCCTGTGCTCACAGCAGCAGGTGCACAGCCGTGGCTGCTTGGCGTGGAGAACGGGGCCAGCATCCCTGAGAAAGGCTGCTGCTGAATGACAGCAGGACCAGGACCATCCACCAAGGAGCTCCCTCTGCAAGCCTGATAAGTGAGGATGAGGGGAGTGAGCAGGAAGCTGACAAAAATGACCTGCTGGGTCACACAGTGCTGAGTGTCCTTGTTGGAGCTCTGAAGCATGGGAAGCTGATGACACTGCAATCTCCCTGACCTAGAGTAATCCCAGGCAGGGAGCGCCTCCCCAGGGGGAAGTTCTCCTTCTGGGATCCAGAGAGCAATTCATTGAATAGCTGAAGCACCCAACGGGACCAGGACAACATGGCAACAGCAAGGCAAAAACAAGCACATAGAGGGCCATGTTAGAGACCTTTGTAGTCAGAAAATTAAGAGATGGTTAACAGACTCAGGAATTTTAAAGTATCAGGTCATATTGTTTAAAAAAAACACTGCTTAATTTTAGCAATAAACAACTGTGTGGCTCCAGCTAGTTCCCTATGGGAAGGGAAGGAGAGTCAGCAGGCATCCGAGCACAGCTGGTTAGGTGTTATTAGGCACTATTGAACACTAGTCTAGTATTCCAGGTCAGTCCAGATGTCAGGGAAGCGCCAGCACATGATGGGGTGAGAGTTTTAACTACAAATCCATCCTATCTCAGGGAAAGAGACAGAATGCCTATACCATGATTGGCCGTAACAGCCAATCCATATGCATTGCCTATCAATTGTTTGACCCAGCTCTGTGGATTGTATCCTTTCAATCAAGCTCTAGAACTTTTCAAAGACCAAGAAAATACTATCTACAGATTCCAAGTGTGCCTATGGGTGGTAAACACTTTTGGGAAAATCTGGGCAGAGTTGCGTCTTATAACTAGTTAGAGGAAAGAAATTCTTATTTGGGAAATTCGTAAAACAAATCCTCTAAAATCTCTTACATGTAGCAGAAGTGGCTGGGCAGACCTCCCTGCTGTGGAACCCTGGGTCAGTTCCTGAGGATCTGTGTCTGGCATCTTATACTCCTATACTTCATCACCGTATGGCAAAAAGGACTCCTCTCCCAGATTCTGCTTGTTGAGTGTACAGCCCATCACTTCCAGCCCAGGGCCTCAGGGCTCATTAAGACCTGCAAGAAAGACAGGCTCCTTGCTTCCTGACTAGTGGGCCAGCCCTGCAAACAGCAGAGAAACAGTGGATGGGTACTCAGGTTAGAGGACTGGTAAATGAGATCCAAAATGGTGAAAGACTAGGGAGCACTGTGTAGATCACCAGAAAGGCCCTTAAAAATGGTTGTGAGAAAAGTGTAACTACATGCTGGCTCAAAGCATGGGACAGTGGAGGGAAACCAGCCGGAATGTCTGTACTGGAGAGAGCAGAGACAGGAAAGCCTGGGCAGAATGGCTCAAATGCTCAGGACAAGCCCCAAGCTCAGGACAGGATCAGCTCCCCACAGGTGCAGACAAACTTTCCTCAAGTGCAGACCACCTTCCCTCAGGCACAAACCAACTCACCTCAGTCATAGACCAGCACCCCTCAGGCCCAGACCAGCTCCCCTCAGACACTGCCCAGCTCTCCTCAGGTGCAGACAAGCTCTCCTTCGGCTCAGGGCAGCTCCCCTCAGACCAGACCTGCTTCCCTCAGACACAGTTCAGCTCCCCTCAGGTGCACAGCAGATCTCCCCAAGTGCAGCCCAGGTCCCCTCAGGTGCACAGCAGGTCTCCCTGGGTGCAGCCCAGCTCTCCTTAGGTGCAGATCAGCTGCCTAGGTGCAGATCAGCCCCCCTCACATGCAGAGCAGGTCCCCTGAGGTGCACAGCAGGTCCCCTCTGGCATACAGTAACTCC
Source organism: Ochotona princeps (assembly GCF_030435755.1). Taxonomy (NCBI): domain Eukaryota; kingdom Metazoa; phylum Chordata; class Mammalia; order Lagomorpha; family Ochotonidae; genus Ochotona; species Ochotona princeps. Next base: position 47,681 of record NW_026700595.1, read on the forward strand.
CTCTCCATTGTAGCCTCCTCTAAATCTGTAAAACACCCTGTCTATCAGGGAAGCAGTTTTAGAGATGGAGAGGTCTGCCACCCCCTCATCTGGCAATGCATTTAACCTTTAATTTACCTCAAACCTATTTCTTGTTGTTTTGCTTTGGCACAGGTGTTACCAGAAAAGCCTGGTGGGTTCTTTCCTCAGTTTAGTGTAGATATAAAAGGCCAGCAATCTGTTGCAGACAGAAAAGTTTATTTGTGAAGAAACCAGGTGAGCAGGGAAGGGAGAGGGAAGAGGAAAGCACCTCCCAAGAGAAAGCCAGGAGGTGGGGTGCCTCTGAAAAGGGGAGGGGGAGAGAAAGACAACAAAGGTTTGAGGAAGGGTTTGGGATTATAAGCATTCTCTGATCCCTTCTTGTTGGGAGGGAACTTACAGGTCGGATGCTCCCCTTTGGTGATCTCTTAATCAATTATGAAGTGGATTGGTAATGTTGATGCCACCCACTGCACAGTGTGGCCAAGACCTCAGCAGGCCTGGATGGTCTCAACAGGGACAAGAACTGAGCTTTTAGAAGCAGATCTGCAAACTGGATCAATGAAAGGAGCTGGCAGGGGTTCATTAGACTGGGAGGCAGGGCAGCACCTCCATCCTAACGTGCACCCACTCAGTGTTCTGCACAGATGCTGCTGTCTTTTGGGATCACAAAATCTTCCAAATGATGGTGTTGCTCATTACTGCCTCTGCAGGATGGTCCCACACTGGACACATTGGTCTACTCTTGGTGAGTATGGGGGCCCTGGGGAATATTCGTGGCTACAATAAATGCCTTTTACCTCTTCCTTTCCCACAGCTTGTCACCAGAGTTAGCGGGCTGCAATGTTTCCTTCCCTTGGAGTCTTAACAATCAACATCAGCTTGCTCAGTAGAAACTTTCATTTTCTTGTGACCAGGAAAGGAGAAAGCATAGAGGCATAGTTCCCCAAATAAGTGGCTTACCTGAGAGTCACTTCGCCAGGGCTTTCACAGCAAAGGGCAGGAGTGCCCAGGATGCAGCAAGATGGAGGGGTGCCCTCCCTACCTTTAAGGTTCATCTTCATGTTAACTTGTGTGTTCAAACACCTGACACTAAGTGGCCTCTTGTGGCTTTGTCTGTGGTGGCCTGTCTCCCTCTGAGTACAAGATCATCTCATCAGTTTTCCTGGTTGTTCTCTGAATGAACTCAAGGGTCCAAACCTTTTTGGACTCCCTTGACAAATCCTAGGGCCCACTTTCTGTCTAAATCCTACATTCTTAGTGATAACACCCAGGGACAGTTGCCGCAGATGTAAGTTTGTCTTTGAGGTCATCTTCAATAACCAAAGGCCAGGCCAAATGAAAGCATTTAGGTCTCAAAAAGACATCACTGCTTGATCTCCAAGGGAGTCTAACCAGATCACTGCCAATCTCTGCAGAAGGCTACCTTCTCTTACTTTGAAGAGGACTGGTTCTTCATTGCAAATAACCCGTTGTCATCATTGAGGAAGTAAAGATGCTAATTAGGAAGAAGAAAACAATCTCTGTGTTAGAGGAGACAATCAGTTCTATGTTATGGCATAGACACTTCTTGCTTCGAAATAAAGACTGTCCTTATGTAGACTTATATATCACATAGAATTTCCAAAATTCTGTGGTGTCTCTATGTTGGGAAGGTGAATATACCAAATTCCCATGCCATTAGCTCCCTAGTCTGTGCCACTTTGGCAAGCCGGCAGGCCAGGCACCTGGCACATGTTCTGCCAGTCAACAGCTCCATGAACTGCCACGCAGGTCCTGGACTGCATGCCACTGCTGTCTGTAAAGGACAGGCTGGATGCTCAGCCAGTTCAGTGAGCCACCACTAGGGGAGCTGTGGCATTCCTGTGTTCATTTCTCCCATCTCTGTGAATAAAGACTTGCAAAAGATATCTCAGTTACTCTTTTTTCTGAACCGGATCTAGTTTCCCAGGAGACAAACTTCTGAATTATTCTGTGCTGCATGAGTTTAGTACAAGGATGCACTTAGCTCCACAGACATAGTGCACACTTGCTTTTCTCACTTCCAGCAGACCAGGAACCTCCTAGCTAGGGGAGAGAGGTAAGAAAGGGCGTGTAGACCCTGCAGCTCTGCCGTAGGCTCTCAGCCCTGGTGATAGGCCTCACTGCTCGCATTCCATCAATGAGGGAACTCAAGCACCATCACATGGCCCAACAGGCACACACAATTGGGAACCTGACCTGCCTGCTGAGAGCTCCCATGTAGGGACCTTTCCACGTTAGAGCACCTCCTTCCTGACTTCTATGTCAGGAGGTTTCTGTCTTTAATAAATCCTGTTTTGGGGCCCTGCGGCGTGGCCTAGCGGCTAAAGTCCTTGCCTTGAACGCCCCGCGATCCCATATGGTTGCCGGTTCTAATCCCGGCAGCTCCACTTCCCATCCAGCTCCCTGCTTGTGGCCTGGGAAAGCAGTCGAGGATGGCCCAATGCTTTGGGACCCTGCACCCGCATGGGAGACCTGGAAGAGGTTCCTGGTTCCCAGCTTTGGATCGGCACACACACTTGGGGAGTGAATCATCGGACAGAAGATCTTCCTCTCTCTCTCCTCCTCTCTGTATATCTGACTTTGTAATAAAATAACTAAATCTTTAAAAAGAAAAAAAAAACTGTTTTGGAGGGGCAGCACAATGGCTCAATTGGAGGATTCTCTACCTCAAATCACCATCCCATATGGGCACCAGTTAATGTTCAGCTCCTCCATCTCCACCCAGCTCCCTGCTAATAGACAAGGAAGACAGTAGAGAACAGCCCAAAGCCTTGGAACCCGGTATGCAAATGGGAGACCCAGAGAGACCTCTTGACTCCTGTCTTCAGCTCAGCTCCAGGCACTGTGGCCATCTGAGGAGCGAACCAGCAGATGGAAGAGCTTTCTCTTCATCTCTCCTCCTCTCTTTAGATCTGCCTTTCCGATAGAAACACATAATTTTTTTTAAAAGTAAATCCTAGTTTTGCTCACACGAAAATTCTTTTTTATAACATCAATATTTATTGCTTTATATGAATCCTTTATTGAGAGCCCAAGCATTCAGGTTACACACAGAAATTATACAATGATGTACCACTTTATAAAGGCAGTGAACACAGGACAGTCGACAAAATCCACTTTACAGAAATTTTAAAATTCTAAATATCAAAAAGTACAGCTGAGGAAACAGGTATACATTTGGCAGCCAGTAATTTTGACACGGAAGTTGCAGCTCACATGACTTTAAATATGTGAATTTTAAAATGTTGAATATAGAGTAATCATTGTGCTTTGTGTTTATTTGAAAAATATAACACTGGCTGTCAAAGATGTTCAAAATATTTAATTCACTTCAAAATGTCATACAAATTATGTTGGCTTCTCTGTGCCCCTAACACTCTGCTTAGTTCAGGGACATTGCTGAAGCAATATATTAATTCTTCCAGTACAGTGGTGTTTCTTACCATTGGCATTTGTGTACTCTAGAATAATTTAGAAAAAATGTGTAGGAAAGCAAGCAAAAAGTCAAGGAACCTGCCTGGATCTTCTGAGCTGCTTTGTGTCAGCTGGGTAAGCGCCCATTCTCTAACACAGCAGGCTACTGTCGGAGTCCAAGTTCAAGAGAAGCACGTCTTCTCATCAACAACCATGTTTCCTCCCCAGACCCCTCAGGGGCAGACACAAGGACCGCAGCTTCAACAGATTCCTGGGGATGTGTTTAACCTGGGGTCTCAACAGACAAGGTGTGCAGGGCTTCACAAGGGCCAGATTTTATTTAAAGTATTCAGGAGAGAAAGAAAATGCCTTCTGAAAGAGATGAACTCAATCATTACCAATAGAAAAAGTAACCATTGTATTCATCTCTTATAGAAACAGAAAAATATAACATTTCCCCTCTTAGAAAAGTATATATGTATATATGTGTGTGTGTGTGTGTGTGTGTATGATTTAAAGTTCCATTGTACACAAACAATAAAACCTGGAAATCCCCATGAAACCCTACAATTCACATGTTAAAATATTGAAACTATGACCAAAACAGGAAAACGGCCAAAGCACTCACACACAAGACAAACAGCTTTCTTTCTGAGGCAGGCCCAGAGGTCAAAGGCCAGGGCTTTAAAGGGTGGTCAGGAGGAGGGGTTGCTTGTTAGGGGTCACCTACCCAATCTGTAGCCACAGCTGCCTCCCCCACCAACTGCCACTTTTATCAGTGCCAGCTGCAGCTGCTTCCTGCTAGACCAGGTTAAAAACCGCAAAATCAGTGGCACTTTCTGAAAACTGAGGTAATGCTTGAGCATTTTGCCCTGCCTCCTCTCTGCTGGGTATTTCTTCAAGCTTTGAGTGCACTCCTGATCAGTTCCTGGCCCTTTGTCTCCATGCAGAGCTGAGGAGTGTCGGCCTCTGACTCATTCTTGGGATAGGATCAGTCAGCTTGCAACACTCGGGGCCCCAGTGAGCCTAGTAATGCACTTGGGACTGAAGAACACTGTTTCTGGGAGAGTAATCCCCAAGTCATTACCTCCAGCCATCTGATCTGTTCAAGGACAGAATGGTGAATTCTATAGGCTCTAGGTTGAAGGTTACTGTCTTACAATGTTGGGGTACAGTGGCACAGTACAGGTAGTATGCAGTCAAGGATGTTTACATAGGTTTAGAAACCACAGGGAAGAAATAAAGGTGGTTCCACTTGTCATTACTTTTTTTTTTTTTTTTTGTAACTACTCTTGATTACTTGACGGCAATAGTTTAGGTTTCAAAGTGTATGACTTTGAGCTGCTTAGCATCAGACATCTAAATGGTCAAAGTTCGGAATCTTCCATGGGAAGACCAAATATTGTTCCAGAATTTAAGCACACTGACATTGGAAGGCATCTTCTCCATGTGCCTATTTTCTAGTTCTCTTGTCATCATAAACTGGAAAACAGCATATTGTAAATAACCCATCCTAGCTGATACAAATGAGCTTGCTGGGCCTGACACGATGGCTCAATGGCTAAAGTTTCACTTGCAATCAGCAGGATTCCCTATGGGCACCCGTTCCTGTCCCACCTGCTCCACTTCCCACCCAGCTCCCTGCTTGTGGCCTAGAAAAACAGTGGAGGGTGGCCCACGTCCTTAGAACCCTGCACCCACATGGGAGACCTGGGAGGATTTCCAGACTCCTTTCTTCAGGTTGGCTCAGCTCTGGCTGCTGTGACCACTTGGAGAGTGAGCTAAGCAGTAAAAGATCTTCTGTCTATCTTTCTGCAAATCCGCCTTTCCAATAAGAAAATACATAAATCAGAAAAAACTGAGGTTACTGAAAAGCAGTGTTTTGGAAGAAAGCAAATGATTGTCATTGCTGTAATCTATCCCTGCTCATTTGACAGTAAGCATTATTTAAGAAGATGCAGAGCATACAGAGTTAAAATCCTCAAAAATGAAGTTGCTATTCTTCAGACAACGCAGGAACTTAAGATAACTGCATTACTAAGAAGTTAGCAAGAGCAGATCTAGCACATTATTAGCAAGGGAACTAAATTATAGGGATCAGAGAAGAAGTAAGCAAAATTGAGAAATAAAAGCAATACAAATGATCAATAAAATGTTTTATTAAAAGATAAAGCTGAGAAACATTAAGCCAGACTAATGAAGCAAAACCTAAAATGTTAAAAAGGAGACACTACAACTGAATGCTTACTAAAATCAAAATGGCTGCTGGCAAACAAGACAAATGCTGGTGACAACATGGATAGGAAAACAGCACTGTGGGTGGGCTGTGCGCTGTGCAGTCACTGTGGGCAGCAGTGTGGAGATCCCATCAAACACTGGGCATGCATGTCTGTCTGATCCAGCGATTGCCCTACTCCAGACCCAGCCAAAAGACATTAAATCATTGTGTCAAGTAGATATTGGCTCTGTCCTGCTTATTGCAGCATTGTTCACACAAACTGAGATGTGAAAACACCTAGCATCCCTAATAATCCAAGACAGGTGTTGTAGCTGATCAAGGTGAAGGTCCAGGTGAGGCCAGTGTTGTGGTGCTGCACATGAAGCTGCCACCTGCAACACCAGCATCTCATATGTGTACTATTTCCTGTCCTTGCAGCTCCACTTCTGATCCAGGTTCTCTGCTGGTGGACCTGGGAGGGACACGGAGGATGATCAGGTCCTGGGCCCCTGCACCCATGTGCGAGAAAGCCCCTGCCTCCTGGCTTCAATCTATCCCAGTGCTGGCCATTGCAGCTATGAGGAGTGAGCCAGTGGGTGGAAGATCACTCTTTCTCTATAATGTATACTATGCATCGGTGACTCTAACTTTCATATAAACCAGGAAATTTAGGAAAAAAACTATCACTGCTTGTCATCATCCCCAAATGGAGTGCTGAATCAAGATCTACCTGCTTTGGGGCCCGGCGGCGTGGCCTAGTGGCTCAAGTCCTCGCCTTGAACGCCCCGGGATCCCATATGGGCGCCGGTTCTAATCTCGGCAGCTCCACTTCCCATCCAGCTCCCTGCTTGTGGCCTGGGAAAGCAGTGGAGGACAGCCCAAAGCTTTGGGACCCTGCATCCGCGTGGGAGACCTGGAAGAGGTTCCTGGTTCCCGGCTTTGGATCGGCGCACACCGGCCCTGTTGCGGCTCACTTGGGGAGTGAACCATCAGATGGAAGATCTTCCTCTCTGCCTCTCCTCCTCTCTGTATATCTGCCTTTCCAATAATAATAAATCTTTAAAAAAAAAAATCTACCTGCTTTGTTTCCAATGGAGCTTCCAATGATGTACCTGGGGAAGGCAGCACTTGCTGGATGAAGCACCCGGGTCCCTGAGCCCTCTGTGGGAGAACTGGGTGAGATTCCCAGCTCCTGATTTCCACCTGGTCCAGCCCCGTCTGTTGCAGTCATGTGGGGAGTGAAGCAGCAGATGAGAAAGGCTTCCACCTCTCACTTGCTCCCTCTTTACCTCCCTGCCTCCTTTTTTCTTCATCCTCCTTCTCTTTGATGCTCTGCCTTTTAGCCCAGATCTACTATATTGAACTCAATTACTTTGTTTAGATGTTGAACAACATCACTCTTACCTCATTAATCAATCACTAAGCTCAAGAAAACCGCTTACTGTTTCAACATAAAGTCTAAGGGCTTGGCTTTGTTACACTTTTCTAGAATAGAGCCTTTCAATGATCAAAATGGAAGAAATTACCATGGTAAAGCTAATGTACATAAGGTAACACAAATAAAGGACTCAGGGTAATAGGGATAAAATGAAACTTTATTGAAAGTTAGGTAAATTCAAGTAACAAAACAATTAAATATTTCAAAGAACAGGAACTGGAGAAACTCTAAGGGCAGAGAATTTTTAACCTCCATTCAAGTGTCAAATGATGACTTATGAAAAACCTGCAAAAGCTATCTCAGCTTTACAGATCCAGTACAGATTGGTCTCACATGGCTGGTAGGATGCTTAGCAAATTAAGCAGCAGCTAGCACACCCAGGAAGATCAAAAAAAAAGGATTGAGTCAAGCACAGCAACAGAGAACCATGAACTCAGAGTCGCAGACTGAACGCAAACCCCCACAGCCTCAGTCAGGATGGTTTCTGTTTTCTGCTTTTGGCCTTTTTAAAAGTTGGATTTTTTTTTTAAATTTTGGAATGCCATTATACAGCTTGGACTGGTCTGACGCTGACAGATGTTTACCCCTAAGTCAGTCCCAGAAGCCGAGTGGAGAGCAGCCCTCAAAATTGAACCGCTCACTTGCCCATGTCAGAGTTGCAACATGCCGGAGACCAGCTCCAGCTGACTGAGAGCTTGCAAAGGATGCGTGGATCGGCGAGACTGTAAGAGAAATGAGAAGACACAGACCACTATGGCTTGATGCTCATAATGGACAACTCAGAAAAGTTGCCTTCTTTATTTATACACAAATCATCACAAGTTTTTGCACAATATTCAATTGTTTCATTTTTACATCATGGTTAATAAAATGCAAAAAAAATCCTAAAAAATATTTACTTTAAAGAACATTTCTGGCAAACCATTACTCATTGAAATCTGCAGTGACCTGGCTGAAGCCAGGAATTCCACGGTTGGCAGCGCATGCAGTTACATAGTGAGAAGTAGTTTACTTGTACTCAAAATTAATTTTATACTCAAAATCAATTTTTACTAAACACAACTAATATTGATTAAAATATTAAGAGTATAGAATTAAAAGATCATAAATAAAAGGATTTTATAAAAGCATATAACATAGATTCTTAGCTAAATCTTATAATCAAGTCATGCATTAATTACCATCACCTTCACCTAGTGCTGATTCAATTGTTTCTTTTTTTTTAGATTATATTATTTTAATTGAAAGAGGGAAAAAATTAAGTATGTGTTTACACTTTCAATTTTATTTGCGATTTTTTGGGGGGGATTCTTTTTTTATTATTATTATTATTAATTTCATTTGTTCTTTTGTTAAAGGGCAGTGAAAGGGATCAAGGCAGCTCAGCCAATCTACAAACAGAGGGCTTTACAAGAAACTTCCTTTCATCTGTACAAACTGTTTTCTTTCCCTAAATATAAGTGCCAATATAAGATAGAAGTTTTAATAAACTATTTTCTTTCCCTAAATATAAATGCCAGTGTAAGATTGAGATTTCAAGCCATTTTGAGGGGGTTCACGTTTGTTTCCCTTTAGAAGATGCCCCATATACTTTTGCTTTCTGTGATGAGAAACTAGAATGTGTCATATCATGTGTTGTAACAGTTCAAGGCACATGGTAAACAAACTCTTTGTACCTCCATGATTGCCATCAGTTCCAAGATATTATCAAGCCATTTCTTAATGAAAACATTACTTATACTAGGGCAAATTCCAGGACAAAAGTGGGCACATAACAGGATGTTTGGAGACATTGTGGGCTCAATTGTACTATTGTATACTTTCACCTGTGTGTCATAGCCTTACGTCGCTAAAGATGTTTTATCATAACATGATTGATAATTTGAGGTGTCATACCAGTTACACGAATCATTTCACATTAGCAGAAAAAAAAAAACACCCTCAGGAGAATTCTATGAAACATCAGAGAGGTGATTGAGTGTCCATACAATGGTGTGAGGCAGCAATGAGATGACCAGAGACATTCCACCAGGCCTTGCCTCGCTGCTAGAAACTCCTCATAGCCTGCTAACCAAGGAGTGATGCCAGCCTGATCAAATAAAAAAACAGGAAGTGCTGTTGTCCCTGACAACCTCACAAGCCATGGGCAGTAATAAGCAGCTTGGTGACTTTGAAGGCTCTCAGATCTCTGCTTTGTCACTGACTGGGCATTGCTGAGGCTGCTGGAAGTCACTATTTGTAGCCCACCTCTAAGGGACAAAGACCACATGCGCATCCATTCAAGTGCTGAACTACCACATACCAAGGGTGGGGAGCAGCTTCTTAGTTGAATTGCTGGGGACAATAAGATTCAGGATAGCATTTGACAACTGGAAAGCAAGACACCTCCGTGAGAAGGGAATCTTGCCATCTGTCAGGAAGGCTGTAATTTGTCCCTTAACACATGCAGCATAATCACACTTTCCAGTGGGCAGTACAGGAACTACCCAGGACTTCCTAATTAGAGTCCCCCAGTGGGGAAGACTTCCACAGGATGCCTGGTGGGCACCCAACAGAGGACTCCTGTCCAGCCCAGTCGATTGATATAATGAAGAGTCACGGAACTCTCTCTCTCTCTCTCTTTTATTGGAAAGTCAGACATACAGAGAGGAGGAGAGACAGAGCAGAAGATCTTCCTTATGACGGTTCACATTTCAAGCAGCCACAATAGCCAGTGCTGTGCCTATCAGAAGCCAGGAGCCAAGAACTTCCTCCAGGTCTCCTACACAGGTGCAGGGTCCCAAGGATTTGGTCCATCCCCAACTGCTTTCCCAGGCCACAAGCAGGAAGCTGAAAGGGAAGTGGAGCTGTCCGGATTAGAACCGAAGACTATATGGGATCCAGGCTCGTTCAAGACGAGAACTTCAGCCACAAGGGCACAGTGCTGGGCCGGAGTCAGGGAACTCTTAACAACCCTAGGCACATCCTGAATTCCCACTGTGTCTGCCTCTCCTGCCAGAAGACACCCCACATCCTGGATCCCTCCTGGGAGGAGTTTTTCCCTTCCCTCCTCTTTTCATGTTTACTTGTTTGCTTTGCAAATAATTCCTGTAATCTGTAACGGATTCGCAGCTTTTACAATTTTTTTTATTAATTTCTATATTAAGCTCATTAAAGAGCTCACCAGGTTTTGCTGGTAACAGACTTGCTCCCTGCCTGTATTCAAAGGTCTTGTATCTGAATTTGTTTCTACTTTCCAGTTAGCAGGTATCACAGGATTTTTCACCAGTTTGGAATCCTGCTGCTGTCACAGTCTGGTCCACTTGAACAGGTGTGATGGCTTGTGCAGCACAGCTCTCGAGGGTAACTCCTTTGTTTCCTGTATCATTGGATGTGTGACTGACGGGGCAGCAGCTGCATTGTCCGCTGAGCATTTCCAGGCATGAGTAGGTGGCAGCCTTTTCAAAGGAGATACCAAGAGCATGGCCACCCCAGCTTGGGACAATATCTGGGCTTCTTATAGCTAAATCAATCAATAAAAAGACTGCAATCTTCATATTAATATCACACAAAATAAAAATATCTCAGAGCCGTCTGGAAGAAGGTTCTGGAATAAAATCCAGAGTCTTCTGAAAACATGTTCAATGACATCAGAAACATTGAAGTGCTACAGAGAAACCTTGTGGTGGCATTGCATACTAGCTACCACATAGCTAGGGTCCCTCTGCCTGAAAAAATATGTGTTGTTTTCAGGTTTTGTTGTACTAGTTTTTTTTTTTTTTTTGTCTTTACTCATGTACTTATGTTGTTAGGGCTTATAACATTACATATTTATATAATTTATTTCAAAATAAAGTATGCACTAATGTGTATCTAAATTTACACAAAATTTGTGTTTATTGCTTTTCTTGTCCCCTGTGATGAAGCACCTCTGATCTATGAATAGGAAACCTTGGAAGTACAAGTACATTTCTATGTTGCATCAATAAACATGAATATTAACAAGGTTACTTATGTCTTTCTATATTGAATTCAATAAGTTGATGAATTTACAAATATGCATGCAAAGGTATACTCATCTAATTGGACTATATTTGCAGATGATATCCATGTGCCCAACTAACAGGAGCAGCCTCAGTGTTTTTTGAAAATCTTCGTGAGCCTTTGAGTGACCTTTGGCCTCTAGCCTGGCCCATCTTTTTGCTTTGCGCATGCACATTCAACATCCCAAAGTTCCTGCAGTGCATACATCTGAACTGTGTCCTTGCTTGGGCTCTCCTCGCTACAGCCTTCAGCCATCTCACTAAGTGTGTGCCCAGGGACCTCAGTCATATATCTGAATTGTCTCCTTGTTACAGCCTTCAGCCATCTACACTGAGTGTGTACCTGGGCCACTCCGTCAACCTTTGGATCCTTCACCCATGTGGGAGACCTGAAAGAGGCTATGGGCTCCTGGCTTCAGATTGCAGCTGCTTGGGGAGTGAACTATTGGATGGAATATCTTCCTCTCTGTGTATCTGACTTTCTAATAATAATTTAAAAAATGAATGTGTTTTAAAAAAAAGATGCACTGACATAAGTCTCTTCCTGGAGGGATTACGTGGGAAACAAGGCCAGCTCTCACTGGGAGGGATACCCCTTGGCTGGGCTGGGCTCTCTGGACTGATGTGGTTCTGTCAGCTCTCACAGCTCCAGGAAGTAGCTAAATATGCCCTGGGTTTTTCTCCTGTTAGAGTGTAGGCATAATGTTAGTATGTTAGAATGTTAAGAATATTAGCGTTACGTGATATTAGGCACATTGGGGTGAGAAGCCACTACTTCGCTAGGTCAAGGAGGCACCTTAACTGTGGGAAAGCTCCACTTTAACAAGAAATCTGTCTCCCTTGTTTCTTTATAACAGCTGCAGGAAGGCAGGGGCACAGTTCCCCCTGTCCCAGGGACTGGAGGAGCCATAAAGATAAGGGTGCCAGGATGGGATGAGCCGTAAATAAGAAGTGTGGGAGCGTAAACAATAAGTGTAGGAATGTAAATAATGAGTGTGAGAACGGAATAGACTGCTTGCACCTGGGAGCCACATAAGTCTAAATTTGTTACTTTTGAGATGACTTTGATATATGTTACAGCCAAAATGGGGTATATAATCTCTAGCCTTATGTTAGGTCAGGGTTAAATCCGCTTGGCTGGCCTGTGTGCCCCAAATACGATCTGACCCCAGCATGTTGGCACAATTAACTCTGTTTGCTTTTTGCATTACCAGCGAGGCTCTTTGTCGTTATCTGGGGGTTGACTAGCTTACACCCTAACTTCCAGGGGAAGCACTGGCCTGGACTCTAACACTCCACAAAAAATTTTCACAAGAGGCAAAGTGGAGCCACTGACCTCTGCTGGTGACTGCAGCATGCTTGTCTGCTTTATTGTTTCCTAGGGCCTATATTGATGTACAGAGCTACGTGCACTCATTTCCGTGCTTTGGTTTGGGGAGTTAAGATGATTTGTACTGATGTAATTTATTCAGTGCATACCTGCATTTGTGACCCTGCACATGATAAATTTTGCTGAGGGCTTCTTATTTGGTATAGTGAAACACCGCACATCTGCTGATTGAGAAACATGGCTATATGAATAAATGTAGATTCTTTTGCATATATCTCTGAATATTAATGCTTATGTAAACATTTTCATTTTTAAAAAACTTATTTTATTTTTACTGGAAAGTCAAATACACAGAGAGGAGAAGTGGAGAGAAAGAGCTTCTGTGCCTTGATTCACTCCCCCATCAGCCAACAAACTGAAGCCAGGAGCCAGGAGCTTCTTCCAGGTCTCCCACATGAGTGCAGGGTCCCAAGACTTCGAGCCATCCTCAACTACTTTCCCAGGCCACAATCAGAGAGCTGGATAGGAAGTGTGGGTGCTGGGATTAGAATCGATGCTGATGTTGGATCCCAGTGCAAGGAGAGGACTATAGCAGCTGGGCTATCATGCCAGGACCAACATATTCCTTTTTAAGCACTACATTTGTCATGATTTTTTTAGATGTATTTTTAAAATTTTTTATTGCAAAATCAAATATACGAGAAAAGGAGAGAAAGAGAGGAAGATCTTACATCAACTGGTTTACTCCTCCAGAGGTCAGAATTGCAGGAGCTGAGCCAATCTGAAGCCTGAAGCCAGAAGTTTCTTCCAGGTTTCCCACATTGGTGCAGGGTGCCATTGCTTTGAGTGACCCTCCACCTGCTTTTATGGGCCACAAGCAGGAGCTGGATGGAAAGTCTAGCAGCCAGGGTATGAACCCGTGCCCATATGGGATCGCAGTGCATGTAAGATGAGGATTTAGTTACTGGGCCATTGCCCTGGACCCTTAACCATTTTCTGCTGGAAGAGCATGTGCATGTGCTTCCTTTGGAGCTAGTACATGAAGGTCAGTGTGTTGTTGGTGAGGTGCTCAAGAAACTCAACAACAGCAAACAAGCAATCCAGCTAGGACATGGGCTAAAGGACCCATGGTAGCCTTGTAGCTTAAGTCATCTTGGATGTGTCAGAATCCAATATGGCTCCACTTTTTATACCAGTGGCCCCACTTTCCTTCCAGTTCCCTGCCTGTAGCTTGGGAAAGCAATCTAAGATGTTTCAAAGCCCTGGATTCTGCACCCATGTGGGAGACCCAGAAGACACTTTAGGCTCCTGGCTTCAGATCAGCTCAGCTCCAGTCAATGCAGCCACTTGGGAAATGAAGAGGCAGACAGAAGATCTTCCTCTCTGTCTCTCCTCTTCTCTGTATATCTGACATTCCAAAAAAAAATAATAATAATAAACCTTAAAAGCAAGTGAAGACTACATGAAGAAAATACTGGGGCTGGCACTGGAGTTTAGTTGGATAACTGCAGTGCTGGAACCCTTGTTGACGCGGGCTTGAGATATGGTTGTTCCACTTGCAATTCAGCCCACTGCTAATGATCCTGGGAAAGCAGTGGAGGATGGTGCCCCCATGTGGTAGAACTGTAAGAAGCTTCTGGCTCCCAGCTCCAGATGAATTCAGCTCTGGCTCTTTCTTTAAAATCTGTCTTCCAAATCAAGCTGAATCTATCTTGAAAAGTAAGGAAAGGAGGATAGGAGGTGGAAACGAGGTGGGGACAAAGGGTACGGTGGTAAGTATCCTTAAATTCTTAGAACGGTACATGTGATCGGACTGCTGTTGTGGCCACAGTGGTTAAAGCCATGCCCTGTGACACCGCATGCTACATGGCTGAAGTGTCAGCTACTCTATTTTAGATCTAGCTCTCTGCTCAGGGCCTGGGAAAGGCAGCAGAAGATGGTGCAAGCGCTTGGTCATATTGCACCATCTGGAGAGTGAATCAGCAGATGGGAGATCTCTCTGCCTTTCTCCGTTTTTTCTCTCTCCCTCTCTCCTGTCTCTGTGACTCCTACTGCTTTTCCAGATGCATTGGAAGGGAACTGAATCAAAATGGGGCATCCTAGACTTGAACCTGAGCACATAAGGGATGCCAGTATGATAAGCAGCAAGCTGCCCATCCAATCACCACGCCAGCCCCTCACATGTGCATCTGGAAAATGTTTCTCTGAAAGATGTGTGTTCTTTTTGCTCAAACAAAACACATCTGTCAGAAACTCTTCAGAGAGTGCTTATATATGTTAAAATCTGTTGCACTCTGAATACAGAGATTTTACAGCAAAAATGTTCTCATGCTCAGAGAGGTAAGTGTGCTACAGTGTTAGAACTTTCACAAAGCTACACTCTATCAGCTCCTTACCTCCCTAAAGAGCTGTACAGCATCATTGTTTATGTAGTCTTCATGAGTGTACAGCTCTTCAGGGAGGCAAGGAGTTGGTCTAATGTGTAGGGGACCATTGTGTTAAAGCCAGAAGTACTTGGGGCCAGTATCATAGTACAGCGAGATAAGATGAATTCCAGAAATGGAAGGAGACAAAGAAATCACAAAACACACACAATACATATCAAGCTTTTCCTTTCTTGTGGACTAGAAGAATTAACAATATTAAAATGTCTATACTACCCAAAGCAATCTAGTTTCAATGCAGCTTTGGCCAGAATATCAACGACATGCCTCACCAGAAACAGAAGCAAGAATTAAAATGCACATGGATTCTTGGATCTCCATCAAGGCACCACCCAACTCACCTTTTGGCTGCAGACTGAAGGCTTTGTGAACTTGGCTGGTTCACGGCATGATATGCTTAGAAACTGTGCTGGTGGACATGATGCTGCACAGGAATCTTATACATGATATAACCTTGCTTGGCCATGTATCCCAGTCTGCAGGCCAGTGGGGCATGGCACTCTGCACCACACGGCCAGCTAAAGGTGCTGCCTGCCATGAACTCTAAAGAGAAATAGAATCACATCTGACTGTTCCTTCCTGGCTTACCTGATGGCTGCCAGCAGACACGGGGGAAAGGCCCCACTCATCTAGGGATGGCAGAGTCTATGTTTGGGCTATATGGAGCAACAGTGCTGCCATAAACCTAGTGCTGGGGCTGGTATTGAGGTGCACCAGGTCAAGCTACTCAGCAGTGCCAGCATCCCAGGTAAGCACTGGGTCAGGTCCCAGCGACCTCACTTCCAATTCAGCCCCCTGCTAGTTTACCTGGGAAAATAATACAGGGTGAGGTGCATCCTGTACCTCTGCCACAACATAGGAGACACAGAAGCAGCTCCTGACTTAGCCCAGCCCCAGCCATTGAAGTTATCTGGGCTGTGCACCACTGGATTAAAAACCTCTGTCTGGTTCCCCTCTCTCTGTAACCATGTCTGTTGAATAGATGATTGTTTTAATATACATAGCATGATGAATGGGGTGTGTTTTTGAGTCAATGAATGTTTGACTTTTGGGTCTATATCTGGTACTAGGCCTGCTAGCTCATATGACACTTGTATCCCTAGCCATTAAGGAAATCTCCACACTATTTCCCATAGTTGCTGCACTCACTGACAACAAGCCAATGGTGTGTTGAAGTTGCCCTTCACCACATCCTTGCTGGTGTGTGTTGCTCTTTCGAGGGTAAGAACTATTTAGATTGGGTTGAAGTGATATATATTCATCTTTTTTTAAAAGATTAAATTTTTTATTTGAAAAGCAGAGACAAAGAAAGAGAGAGGATGTTTTAGCTGCTGCTCCACTCCCCAAAAGATCACAACAGCTAAAGATGAGCTGATCCAAAGCCAGCAATGAAGAACTTGGAGTGGGTGCAGGGAAGGGACCCAAGGACTTGAGCCATCCTCTAATGCTTTCCAAGCTATTAGTGGAAAGCTGGATTGGAAGGGAGCTGTCAGGTTTTTGAACCAGCAACCATATTGGCTTAGCCTGTTGTGCACAGTGTCCCTTGGGATTACAAAATGCATTTAAACAGCTAGTTATATTAAGCATTTTCCCCTTACATTTGTTCTCCATTTCCATTTGTTCTATTGAGAATTGTCTATTCAGTTTCTTGTTCCATTTCTTTATTAAATGTTTGTCTTGTTGTAGATGTGAATACTTTGTTGAGTAAGGAGGATGCAAGAATCTTCTCCTATCGTGTCATGTGTCTCTCCACTCTTTTGATGTTTCCATGGCTATACAGACATTTCTGAATTATATTAAGTTTAACTATTCTAGTTTTGTTTTGGTTGCCTGAACCTTGAAGTCTTACTTGAAAAATAATCACCCTCATTGCTGTTTTCAAGTATCTCCCCTACATTTTCTTGTAGCAATTTCATAGTGTCAGGACATGAATTTAGGTGTTGGACCCACCTTGAGATAATTTTATGAGGTAGGAATCTAATTTTATTTTATTTATTTACATAAATTTTTGCCAGTAGCATTTATTGAAGATATGTCTTTCTCAAAGCATGCTGTTGGTACTTTTCTCAAAAATCATTTGGATGTATGTGCTAAGTTAACAAAACAGTCTGCAAGATTTATTTTTTGTTATCTTTTCAATATCTTTATTGCAATTGATACTTACAAAATTTGGTTTTAGGACACAGTTTAATAAGCACTTGCATTTCCCATCCCTCTTGCCAAGTTCCCTCCCCTCCCTACTGACACAGCCTTTCCCTGAGAAGATGAGCAAAATATCCCCTACCTATGTTAGCATTGAGCAACACCAGGGCACAATCTCTTATAAACAGGTATATGCCTACCTTCATTCCATAGTAGAGATGCATTTGGTCGATTTTCCCTGAGTCCTGGTGGTCTGGCCTCTGTTGTATCCTTCCATTGTAGGGTTACACATGTGTGTTTGTCCTCCTCTGTGATGTTGTATTTTTAGTGCCTGTTATGTTAGAGCAAACATATGATATCTGACCTTTTCCAGTTAGCTCTTTACCCTTGGAAAAATGGTCCCCATTTTAGCCCATTTGCCTGTAAATTGTTGTATTTCATTCTTTGTAATAGCTTAGTGGAATTCCATAGCCTAGATGAACCGCAGTTTGTTTATCCAGTCTTCTGCTGACGGACATCTAGATTACTTCCACATTTTTACAATTATTGACTGTGTTGCAATGAGCATGTCCTGTGGATTTCCGCAATTGTTAATATGCCTTATTGTCAATGTTCACAGTCATAGGCTTAAAGCTGTAAGCGGCTCAACTGTTACAAAGCTTGGGAACTATCGATTGGTGGAGAAATGTTGCCTCCTACTGGCCACCACAGAGAACCACGATAATAAAAATATTAAAAGACGATCCATTCTGGGTCATATAATTTAGCATTTTTTGGGCTCCAATGTTTTTACATTGCACATTGATAATGGCATGTTAACTATGGTGTTACCACACATCCGAAGCACTGTTCCCCATTAAGCAACTCAATCCAGTGCCAAGTCACAAATCAGACTTCCGCATGAGAACACATTTTTTTAAAGATTTATTTGTTTTTATTACAAAGGCAGATATATAGAGAGGAGGAGAGACAGAGAAGATCTTCTGTCCAATGATTCACTCCCCAAGTGACTGCAAAGGCCAAAGCTAAACCAATCTGAAGCCAGGAACTTCCCCCAGGTCTCCTATGTGGCTGCAGCATCCCAAGGCTTTGGTCTATCCTCAATTGCTTTCCATGGCCACAAGCAGGGAGCTGGATGGAAAGCTGAGCTACTGGGTTTTGAACCGGCGCCCATATGGGATCCTGGCATGTTCAAGGCAAGGACTTGAAGAACAGGCATTTCAGAAGTAATAAAAATTTCTTACTTGCTACTAAAATCGAAGTGTGATAAGAGATATGACTTTTTCTGTCTTTGCATTTAAAAATCTGATGACAAATTAATAAATTTAAAATATGTGTCAAAACTAATGCTTTATTTATTATGACTGCTTAATAATTCCCCGTTATTTCTACAATTGGTCAGAATTTGAGTCAATGAAGAACCGAATCCCATGTCTGCTATCTGGATGAGGACCAGTTCTGATGCACTAGGTCTCTCTCCTGCTAACAAGATCACTACTAGGTTTCAAAGGAACCAGAGCAGAGTCTCCTGGGAAATGTAGTCTCCCGATGACGTCATCAGCAAGCGTCTGGGAAGGGTCCTTCCAGCGCCTTTCGTGCTTTCCCGCACCACGTCCGCCATTTGCTCTCTGAATTGCAGGCTCTGTGTCTCTGCTGGAGATGGTCCACAGGCTGTGCAGTTGGTTTCATGTCCTGGCAAGCTGGGATGAGAGACAGAGAGAAGTCCTGTGGGCTTTGGAGGGCCCCGGAGTGGGGTGCTGTTCCCCACGTGGTGAATGCAGACCCAGCGGTGGATCTCAGCTGGCGCCACCCCGTGTAGACGGAACCTGCACACCGGACCGCGTCCAGAACAATGGTGGTGCATCCTCTGGCCCTGGAAGGGATGAAGAAGACAGCGCGATGTCAGTGATCACTTTGCCCAAAGACTGTGAGGCGCCAGAGACTGGTGTGTGCTCCTGGAATAGGAGAAGGGTTAGGAGCTGGCTGAACTAGCTGGCCGTGTGTGGTGGCTGTGCAGTGACAGGCTCCCGAGGTAGGTGAACTGCGAGGTGTGTGAGACCACATGCAGGTTCTGGCGCTGAGATGCCCAACTGCAGATGAGCGTAACGACAGCACTGCCCGATTCCCTGAGAACTCTGCCAGGTGCAGGGCAGGTGGATGCTGTGTGGGTTTAGTAAGTGATGTCCTGTTTCCCCATGGGGCTGCTGGCTTCCTACTCCTGCCTTGAGTGTACAGTTCACAGGAGATCTGGGGGACAGTGACTTCCAGGAGGGAGATTGTGGCCCTGGGTGATGGTGTCCTGATGTGTGATGGGAAGCAGCTGTTATGCATTCCTGGTTGTACCTTGCTATGCTCTGTGCTTCTCTGTCTTTGGCCACTTTTGAAGTGTTCTCTTCATGTTTAGATTACAGTAACTTGGTCATGATTTGTCCTGAACAGTTTTCTTTGTATCTCTTTGATTCGAGTTTCCGAGCAAGTTGAAAGTGTAAATTGAGGCTTTTCACAAAATGTAGGGAGAGTTTCGGGCCTAGCGGCTAAAGTCCTCGCCTTGAAAGCCCCGGGATCCCATATGGGCGCCTGTTCTAATCCCGGCAGCTCCACTTCCCATCCAGCTCCCTGCTTGTGGTCTGGGAAAGCAGTCAAGGATGGCCCAATGTCTTGGGACCCTGCACCCGCATGGGAGACCCGGAAGAGGTTCCAGGTTCCCGGCATCGGATCGGCGCGCACCGGCCCGTTGCGGCTCACTTGGGGAGTGAATCATCGGACGGAAGATCTTCCTCTCTGTCTCTCCTCCTCTCTGTATATCTGACTTTGTAATAAACTGAATAAATATTTAAAAAAAAAAAGTGTAGGGAGAGTTTCACAATTGTTTCTAAGCCCATATTTTCTGCTCCCTTTTCCTCCAGATTCGCAGTTCCAGGTGTGCTGGCTTGCATTCTAAATTGTCACAGAAGGTTCTAAGTCTCTTTCCATTTCTCATTTCCCCAGCACAGACTTGAAAATGCCTATGATCACTTAGGATGATATTACTTCCTTTTGCTATTTTGTATCTGTTCTTAAGCATCTCCGTGGATTTCCTTTAGCAGCAGGGACTGTGGTGCAGTGTGTTAGGCTTCTGCCTACAATGTTGATATCCCATGTAAGTATAAGTTCAAGTCTTGCTTGTTCTACTTCTGATTTCTCTCTCTACTAATGAAAAATGGAAATTGTGGCAGATGGCCTAAGTGCTTAGGTTCTCCTCTATGGGAGAACGTGTTGGAGTCTCCTGGCTTTCGCCTGTCCCCCCACTCTCAGCCGTCAGGACCCATTCAGGGGGTGAACAGTGGAGCAGGGAATCTCTGTCCTTATTTTCTCATGACGATTTCTTTCCAGTATCGGAAAAGCAGTTTCAGACAGAGAGGGAGAGGCAGAGAGTCTGTTGTGCACTAGCTGGCTCCTTAAATAGCTCCCCAAACCAGGGCAAATGTAGGGCAAAGCCAGGAGACAGGAGTGGATGCAGGGGCCCGAGGACTTGGGACATCTTATGTAGCTTTGTCAGGCACAACATCAGGGAGCTGGATAGGAAATGGAGCAGCCTAGAGTAAAAACTGATGGCTCTATAAGGTTCTTACACCTTTGGAAGGAGCAGAAGATGGCCCAGGTGCTTGCAGTGTGGCCACCCATGTGGGAGACATGCGTGCAGCTCCATGTTCCTGGGCTGGACCTGGCTTGGCCCTGGCTGTTGAAGAGGAGTGGATCAGCTAACAGCAGATCTGTCTGTCCTGCTCTATAACTCTGCCTTTCAAAAACTGAAGAAATCCTTTAAAAGCAAAATAGGAAGCCAGGATTCAAGTTGGCCTGTTGTTGTCGTATGTGACAGCTTGACCTGTTGCACCACAACACTAGCCCAAGTGCCTCTCTCAATACATGTATAAGTTAACTTACACCATGGTGCCTTCAGCACCCTCTGTGTGTATGAGACAGGTTTTCGTCTTTATTTTATATAATTGTGGCATCCTTTAGCCCTTACTATTTTCCCTATAAAGAGTTACTCATTTTTACTATCAACATTGGGTTGACGTATGCAGCTGAAGAGATTTACTGGTGAAGAGTTCAGTCCTGAGTTGTGGCATTGCTGTCACTGTCCTTCTGCTTACGGCTTGCCATCTGCTCTGGGGCGCTGTAATGCGTTGTTCTGAGAGATAACCCCGTGCAGTGCAGTTTTATTTTTTATATTTACTCATTTGTAAGGTTGTTGTTGTGTTTACTTCTCTTTTTAAGTTACTCACTTGAAAGACACACACACACATACACAGATATATTCCACCTGTTGTTTTACTGCAGGTGCCCACATGATCAAGGCCTGGCCAGGCTGAAGCCCAGCTGCTAGAGCTCCATCCAGGATCCCGGCTGATTGAGCTGCTGCCTGCCAAGGTGCACATCACCAGGAAGCTAGGATTGAGCCTAGATTGAAGTCCAGGCACTTCCAACATGTGGTGTTGGCAGCCCAGGTAATACCCCAACTCATGCTCTAAATACCTTCCCCTATGCTTTTGATCTAACTTTATTTTCTCCCCATTATCCAGTGCCCCTCTGTCACCTTTCCCTCAACCACACTTAATACTTTAAGTAATCATCATTGCAATTTCTGATGAGCTTCAAAACACACCTCCCACGCACGAAAGGGCAGAGTGATCACCAGATCCATGTGTTTTCCAGCAGATGCTAAGCTCTGATTCTTGTTGTAACTGAATGCTATTGCACCGTGTATTGGTAACCTTTTCCTTCATCCATTCACCTGCTAATGGAGACCCGGCTTGCTTCCCTCCCTTGGCTGCTGTGCGTGATGCCACAGTGAGTACAGTAGGACAGGGATCTTAGGTGCTGCTTTCCTCTTTCTCAGTTCTGCCAGAAGAGATGGCATTTCAGCTTTTAAAGCAAGCTTACGCTGCTATCAGTGGGTGTGCTTCTTTGTAGTTCCATCACCACCATATGAGGATTGCTTTCTCCCCACAGCTGTCCTAGTGTTTATGTAATGTTCTTGATAATATATTTCCCAGGTAAAGTGAGATGACCAACTTTGTTTTTCACCATGCCCCTGATTGCAGTGATAAGTTTTACATGTTTGTTGGCACTAATATTTGAAAAATTTCTGGTTAGATTCTTTTCTCAGTTCTTAATTGAGTTCTTGTATTTGTAGTTTCTTCTTAATTCCTATGTATTCTATGAATTTCTTCACAGGTGAATGGTTTCCAAGTAGTGTAAGACTTCAAGAAAAATCTTGTGAGGCTCCAAGAAGGTGAAATGATTTTTATTGAACATCCAGTTGGGCAGCTACCTCTTGGAATGAACAGCAAGTGCCTTGAACAAAGTAAGAATGGGCTGTTTATAGCAAGTATCTATGGGAAAATCAGTAGCTGCATGATATGAATACATAATGGGGGTTATTGTCTGACATGGACCAGTTAAAAATTAACAGTGTGTATGATTCTGATCCAATTACTTCAATACAGATTTATGGTGCAAAATTTCAGTATTCCAATCCTAGTACCTCAATGTAGATAGTAAACACGATGCATCGAAGGTAACTGTCCTTCCTGGGAATTCTAAAACCTGAAGACTATTCCTATCTCGTGTTTGCTTCCTGGTATTTCAGAATCAGGGTTTTTCCCATGACTGGATGCAAGTGTTTCTTAGGAGATTGCAGAGTTCCAGAAATTTGGCAATTATTCTTTCATTTCCGCTTTGTGGTGAATTATGAGGCATGAGCATATTGACGCTATAGCGGCGTTACATCATTGATTCGTGTCATTGGGTCTATTTTTGCACACTAAATGGACATAATGCAAAAAGGCATTATGTTTGGCCTGATCCCGGTCTGTTTCCAGTTTTTTGTTTGTTTCCCGCTGGTGACAGGAAATATCTTCTAATTTTCAGATTCTTTCTTCTGCCTTCTTCCTTCTATTTTGGAGACTCTCCACTGTGCTTTTAATTTGCTCTACTGTATTCTTTATTTCTGATATGTCAGCTTTCATTTTATTCACTTCCAGTGTGACATATTCCTTAAATTACTTGAATACCTGCTTTACGTGCTTCTCATTGTTGACCAGAAGGTTTATAACAAGTGTTTTGAATTCTGTATCCCCAAATTTCTCAATGTCTTCCTCAGTTAGCTCTGAGGTTAGCAAAAGGTTTTGCTCCTTTGCAGAGTAGTCTTTAGAACTATTCATTGCGCCTCTGTCTCTGCTTTTTCCTTTGGTCACTGTACTTCTGGTTGGGACAGATTCTTCTCCTTGGGACCGATTTCTAAGCTCTGTCATCCACAGATCTATAGTTTGATTTTACTTACTCTGGCACACAGCTGTTTGTTTGCAGTCACTTGTCTACTCCTTCTAGAGAGTTCCATTCTGGGTTCTTATGTTAGATTTACACAAAGAACTCCGTAGCCCCAAATCCTGGCTCACCAATCTCCACCTCCTTTGGTACCGTGCTGAGGCTGAACCATTGCCTGTACAACCTTTCTCCCACTTTTGGTTGGAGCAGGTCCCAGGATTAGGGAGACACCAGTGTCCTATAAATCTAGGTTGTTATTGGTGATCTTGCCTGAATCTGTTGACCATTAGGTTTGAAGGCCACATGGACCTATTTTGACCCGTATAGTGCCAAAGTTGGTATTATTTTCCTGCATGACCAGTGCAATGCACTTAGCTCAGTGAGTTCTCACTGAGTTTATTATATGTGCAGCTCACTGTTGTCCCCTGCAGTCTTAAACTCTTTGCTACACCATATGAAATGGCACCTGATATGCCACTACTAGAGTTCTTGATCTGCTGGCCATCAGGTCTGAGGGCTACCCAGACCTATCTGGGGTAGAGCCTGGAGGATTCCACCTTGTTCCTGTTCACTGAGTGGAATGAGTTCATTCCCAGCTCAGTGCATGCACAGTGCTATCCATGTCCCTTGCCTCCTTAAACAAAAGATGCCCTATACAGCTCTAGGTGACAGACTGGGCTGAAACCCACCCTACTCCTGCACTGCCCATATGGGATCTGCTGCTCTGTCTCTTCTCCTGGTCAAATCAAACAGACCAGCAGGACAGGCAGTTCTCTGTCTGGGTTCACCTCCCAAGTTCACGGTGAATGTCCTTTCCCACCTTGTTGCTGGTGTAGTTTCAGCTGCCGGTGGAGTTCAGATCACCATTAGCTGAATGTCACTGGAGTATCAGTCACTGCAACACCACACCACTGTGTAGGCTGCTTTCCTGTTTCTGTCAGTCTCCAGGTATCCCTCTGCTGTTGTTCTGTCCTCTTCTATTTTCTGGAATTTGCCCTCTCAGCTTCACACTAGCTGATGTTTTTCTGTGTGTTTCAATGTGTCCTTACTCTATTCTTCCATTTTTATTCTTCCGCCAATTAATTTAAAATAGAAGCTTATGGGTCTAATGAGCTAAAAAGTAGTGATCAACCTATGAAATGCTGAATAAATAATATTGTGTAATATATAAACTTCAATAAATTTATGATTTTCCTGCAAAAAAAGGCATTATGTTAGTGTGATCAAAATAATAATTTGTACTCTCCAATAAATTAGGCATTGGTAAACACTAACATGAGACATATGTTCAGTAAACCAGGTAAATATCTTAACCCTGGAACCTTGTGTAACTTCACCGAAAATGGATCTAATTTCTCATTCCAATTCAAACTATTGACCAGAAACATTTCCATGGCACCACAAATGATATCTTGCGCTATCCCAAGGTAACAAAGATTGATTCTAAGGAACAGGGGTAACACAAAAGGGGATATAATCCCAGGCACTCTTTAATGAAAGTCTTTGATTGATAGGTTGTAGTTTATCTTCCAGAAGCAACATGGTCAATTCCAAATTGATGGCTCCTGAATACAATTGTTTGTTCTGAGTGATGCAATGCAGGCCCTGCAACTGCGGCAGTTGCAGTTATTGCAGTAATTTGTAATCCTATGAGTTTTTTAAATCTCTACTTCGTGAAGAATCATGTGAAGGCATACGGTATTTGAGATTTCTGCCTGAGGTCTGGACATTGTACTGCCAGCCAGATACATATATGGACTCTCAAAACATAGAAAGACTGGGTGGAAAAAAATTAATGCTAATGCTAGAATTTAAGCAAGGGTGGCAAGAACACCTAGTACAGGGAGCCAGACCTGATGATCTGTTCCTATAGAGGAACTGCCTGCTCTTTCCTGGTGGTAAATGGAAAGAAAACACTTTGGCTAGCAACCTGTCCTTGCCAAATCTCAAGTGGTTTGAGTGCCATTGCTAATTTCCACCGATGAATTTGTTTAGGCTGCTGAGGTCAATCAGGAGCTGGAGGAGACCAGCCTGCTGTATGCAAGGTGATAGAATCTGGGGTGTTTACTCTCATTTGAAGGGAATGATTATGGGCCTCGGACTGCTGTTTTATTAGAGTACAGTGACGTGGGCACTCGGCACAGGGCTATCCTCAATGCATCCTCAATGTATCCAATGACATGACCTAGGCTTTACTGTAGATATGTAAATATAAATATGTAAATATATATGTATATACGTCTTGAATGAGTCTGGTTAAGAATATGACAATAAAATCCAGTAGCTTTGATAGAAACAACTGAGGTTCTTTTCTGCTGTTTAAGAGCCATCAGGCATGATTGTGAAGATGCATGTAAATGGTGTTCCTCATATCCTATGCAGCTGGG
Source organism: Ochotona princeps (assembly GCF_030435755.1). NCBI lineage: Eukaryota > Metazoa > Chordata > Mammalia > Lagomorpha > Ochotonidae > Ochotona > Ochotona princeps. The sequence goes on from NW_026700595.1 coordinate 73,430, forward strand.
TATGCCATCAGACCCTGTCTGATAAGGGTCATGTAATTTCATCCTCTCCTCTTCAGCCTTAAGAGGTCCCCTAAGATCATAAGGATCTTGCAACCAAATAATTAAAGGTATACTAGAACTGTGACATTGATCCTGATTACTGGTCTGTTAACTGGTGAATAAGAAATATAAGTCCAGCAAACACAATTACTTGCCCGGGAGGAGGTTGTCATGGTAGCAGCTAGCATCACCAAGAGAAGTGTTTCTGCATTGAAAGGTTGTCCTGTTTTCTTGTACTTATTTGGCACCAACTCTGTTAGTCCTTTTAGTGGACCCCAGGTAGGCAGCTTAGCTCTGGAAGTCCCAGGAGCAGATAAGGACAAAGGTCGCCTACGAGCAATGGAGCATCTACGGCGGAGCCAGTGCTCTCCATTGTCTGTAATGATAGGAGCCAAACCTCACCCCCAAACCTGACAGTCCCCTTTTCCTATTCTTCCTGGTAGTTGTTCCATCTGTGAAGGTGCAGTGTACCAATATTTGTCTATTTTGACACTTCCATCTTCATCTCAATGTAAAGATTTGTTTTAAAGATTTATTTATTTTACTGCAAAGTCAGATATACAGAGAGGAGGAGAGACAGAGAGAAAGATCTTCCAGCCGATGACTCACTCCCCAGGTGACCATAATGGCCGGTGCTGTGCCGATCTGAAGCCAGGAGCAAGAAACCTCCTCCAGGTCTCCCATGTGGGTTCAGGGTCCCAAGGCTTTGGGCCGTCCTTGATTACTTTCGCAGGCCACAAGCAGGGAGCTGGATGGGAAGCAGGGCCACCGGGATTAGAACCGGTAACCATATGGGATTCTGGCTTGTGCAAGGTGAGGACCTCAAGCACTACATTATCACACCTTGCGCAATTTAAAGATTTTAATGGAAAAAAATGCTGTCGTTAGCTTGCCTTTATTTGCGACTACCACTCATGTGTTTTCACATTTATTTTATTTATTTATTTTTATTACAAGGTCAGATACACAGATAGTAGGAGAGACAGAGAAGAAGATCCTCCACCGATGATTCACTCCCCAAATGAGTTCAAAGGCCGGTGCTGTGCTGATCTGGAGCCAGGAGCCAGGAACCTCCTCCAGGTCTCCCACTTGGGGTCAGGGTCCCAAGGCTTTGGGCCATCCAGACTGCCCACCCAGGCAGGGAGCTGGATGGAAAGTGGAGCTGCCAGGATTAGAACCTACGTACGCATGGGATCCCAGCGCATTCAAGGAAGGACTTTAACCACTAGGCCACGGCCTTTGTCACTGTTGTCTGTCTTAGCTGATAAATATCAATACTAATATCTGCTGTATATATTGATAAGTGTAGAATATCATTCATACATGTGAAATAGCACACTGTAACACACAAAAGTGAATTTTCAGATTCTGCAAGGATTGAGAGGTAGATATCTTTTCAGAGACAGCACTACCACAATATATTTAAACCCAGAGATAATTCAGTGTTAGAGACAAATTCTAGATATGATATAATGGACCAGGATCAATGCACACTTCTGTCTCAAGAAACAAACTTCTGAGCAGCATAATACAGTTATTATGCTTCGAAACTCATTCATGGGATTTGCATTCATTTTAAAGGCCAGCTGAAAACATCACTTGGTCTGCAAAAGTATTGATTTCAGTATTGAATCTGTAGGAAGACAAACTTTTGTCCATACAGTATCAGGTCATGATGCCTAGTTTTATATATTTAGGTGTTCTTCTCCCACAGCTGTTTGAGTTCGTGAAGATGCTGATGTACAGAAATAATCTGATGGCGGCCTTCGTCAATGAAGGTAGCTTGTTTTCATGAAATGTTAGTTCGGGGTTGCAGCCGTAATAATAACTTGAATTTCCACATCTTCCTGTGTCTGTCAGGAGGTGTCTGCTCAAGGAAATGCCCAGGGCAAAGGATGTGATGGATGTAGGGACTGCTGCAAGACCAGACTGTGACCATTACAGAGAGTGTGAACAGCTGCAACGAGTCTGTGACCAGGCAAGGTGTGATCACTGTGGAGCCACCCAGCCTGCGACCAGAGCATGATGGGACGACTGTGGAGCCACCCAGCCAATGCGAAGTCTTTGTACACAGGTCAGTGCCTGGTGCTTCAGATCTATTATTCCAGAATCATTCTTTAATCCCAGTGAGAAATAAAGTATTCCAAGCATTGGAATGTTCATTGAGCTGAAACCATTTATTTTAAGTCACTGCAATGTCTTTTAGTCGCACAGGCTCTCATGTGCATAATATGTTTTTGTCAGCTAAGTGTTACTATATTATATGGTCATAACTGAGACCTGAAATGGTGAATGTCTGACTGAGGGTCGCAGTTCCCAAGCCCCCAAGTTGCGATCTGAACTAACGCATCCTCATTGTTTAGTCCCAAGTGGTTTTGCACCATCACATGCCAGCTAATTAAAGTGAAGAAGCTCTGAATGTGGTTTAAGAGTTGGAACGCTAGTTCTTAGTGTCAAGTCTCCATTCTCTGAGACACCAAGGACATCATGTTAGAGGGCATTCCCAGATACAGTATTCTTTAGTAACAAAGACAGTCTCTGTAGGAAATAGGCTTACTGCTTGTACCAGAGAAAACACTTTTGTTCACTGCATGTGCAATAGACACAATTTCTTCCAGGTTTAAATATCTGAAGTTGTAAGACAGGGTAGCTCAATTAGAATGTTGCTAGGGTTCCTTGTGTAGGAGAAATGTTGGGACCATTCATAAACCGACTGGGGTATGGCAGGACTTCATAGAGTGAGATACTGGGCTTCCTGCATGATGTGCTCCCAAGACGTGCTGCGGAGCTGCGTCAGGCTTTGCTGCAGAAGCTTCATTTCCTTATACTTGTCTCATACCCTTAGACTGATTTCTTTCTTACCTAAAAATGCATATGCAACTTCATACATAAGTGTGTCAGAGTATGCCACTTTTCCTGTTTGATTAATTTGAGAGACAGATACATGAGAGTGAGCCCCGGTGTGCTCGCCCACACCCTAAGTGCTCACAGTAGCCAAGGCTAAGTGAAGAGTCACAGCTGGGCTATTTGTTGCTTCGGGGACCTGATCGGGTGGCCCCTCACTTTTTGCCTCTGCAGGTCTTCCTCAGCAGTGAGCTGGAAGCCGGGCAGAGCGTCAGCTCACACTGCTACTTGAATGGGATGCAGCTGCTCCAAGTGGCGTCTTAACACTAGGTCCGGTGCTAGGCTCGGTGTTTATTACTATAATGATAGTAGATTTTCATTGAGATTGTGATTCATCTTGGTGATGTATCCTACATTCATTAATGATTGGCTTATAAAAATAAGAAACTTTGCTGCCAGCGCCATGGCGTAGCAGGCTAAGCTTTCCTTTGCCGCTAGCATCCTATGTGGGCTCTTGTTCTGGTCCTGTTAGCTCCACTTCCATGAAAGTTTCCTCCCAACGTGCCTGGGAAAGCAACAGAAGGTAGCTCAAGTGCCTGGGACCCTGCATTCATGTCGGACACTCACATGAAGCTCCTGGCTCCTGGCTTCAGAGTGACCTAGCAGCAGCCATGGGACTCTTTGGCGAGTGCACCAGCAGATAAACCATCTCCCTCTCACTCTGTCTCCTTCTGTCTTTATGTAACTCAATAATCTTTCAAATAAAAATAATTTTTAAAACCTGGTATATGAAAATGTATAATATATAAGAATAAGTTGTTTAATATTTTTACAGTAGAAAAAATGTGGAGTTTGTACATAACACAGTTAAATCAGATTATGTTCTGGCATTTTTTGTTAAAAGGTACTTTTGTGTGAAAAGGAGAGAGATCACTCCAGCTCACTTGCTCCTGTTCAAGGAGCACAGTGCCTGGGGGCCCAAAGCAGAAGGCGGTAATGGAGGCCAGGTTTTCCATGTCGGTGGGAGTGCTGTAGCTTCTGCAGCGATCACCCTCTGCGTCCCACGGTGTGCAGCAACCAGGAAACTGGGGTCAAGGGTAAGGCCAGTACTGGAATACAAGCGGTCAGCTATGCAGTGTGAGTGCACAAGGGTATGTCTGGATGCTAGGCTAAAATCTACTTTAGAAAATGCTTTTACTGGGTGATTTGGATAGTTTTCAGTAATTTATATAAGAATATTGTTTTCACCACCAAGTCCTTTTAATTAAATGTGAATGAATTCACAGAGCATGGCCAGCTAGTGGGGTGCAGACAGTGAACATATAGTCCTATAGGTGCTGTGGTTCCGACCCAGGAGTTCTTTAACACCCAGGGTGGCTCTGTTCCCATTACCCTGCTCTTTTAAGTGCAGCTTCTATCACAGGCCCCTTGTTTGCCCAGCACCCTGGCTTCCCCCAGCATAAACAACTGCTTTTGGGGGGCCGACTGGCCTTGGAGGGCATCCCTGATGGCAGAATAAGGCAGAACCACTACTACCTGTTCTGCTGTCCAGCTAACTCCTTATGCTTCTAGTCTCTGAGCAAGTAGACATTATGTGGCCTTTAGAATGTTAGCAAGGGGATTCTTAGCTCTAAAACTTGCGTGAACTCAGCTTGAAATCTATAGTCACAGGCATGTTCTGACAGCATTTCTGCTGTGAGATAAGGTAGAATGATAAGATCAGGCCTGGCATGTGGGCTGATTGCCTCCGTGTCTTGCATGCATGTGGGTGCCATGTGACCACTAGTTCATGTTCCGACTGTCCCATTTTGCTTTCCAGCTCTCTGCTTGTGGCCTGGCGAAGCAGTACAGGACAGACCAAAGGTTGGGATGCTGTGCCCGTGTTGGAGACCCAAAAGAAGCTCCTGGCACCCCAGTTTGGATTGTCTCAGCTCTGGCTACTGAAGCAACTTTGGGAGTGAACCAGCATGTGGAAGATATTTCTCTCTGTGTCTCCTTCTCTCCACATATTGGCCTTTCCAATAAAAATAAATACATCATAAAAAAGGAAAAGACATGATGCTGTATGAATTGATCTGTCTTTCGGTTTGTTTTGAATGGGCTGGAAGAGTTGCCTGTTTACTGTCTGTATGGCAAAGTGAGTGCAGCTGTGAAAATAATGTGCGCTCTCCTTTTGGCTTTGCTTTTGTGGGCTGTATGTGACCTGGCTGTTTGGGCTTTTCTGTGTGGCCTGCCATTACCCCTGGTAAAAGGTCTGCAGGTCCAACTGTACATCCTTGGAGTCCTTCACAATGGAATCAGCTTCCATCTTAGAGCGAAGCAGGAGAAATGAGGGAACAAACCAGAACCCCAAGATGCTTACGGTCAGGACTCTGATACCAAATGAAAGCGTAGAAATCAAGAGTACATATCAATTAACAACTCGGGAAAATGTTGATCATAAGGTCCAATTGCTTCTGTAACTTACTTACTTATTTATTTATATTTATTGCCATTTTCTGGTACAGTTCCATACGCCCTATGATTTACCTAACACCTCCCCCTAGTCCCCATCCCACCACTGAGTTTCCCCATGTTATTCCTATAGTCCAGTTTTTCATAAATAGTCATATGTCCGTCATGGCGGGCATGGACAATTGCAGACAGTCCAGCATCCTGTTGTCAAGGTATAGTTACTTTCATTGGTAGTCCAGCTTTGAGCTGGATGTAGAAATTGCACTGCATTGTATCCTCAAAACTGGACAAGATAGCCTCTATTAGACAGCTACTATACATCTCTTTAAAGGAAAAAGCACAATACCAAATCAAAAGCAGGAAGGAATCAAAATAGAAATTCACAACACCATGAAACTAATGATTACGCTACCGAACCACTAATATCGCACTGAAGAAAATGATGCTACACTATGACTCTTGTGTTAGTTAAGAATTTGATAAAGGCAAAACAGTGTTTTGAAGAGACATAACTTTAAAAAGAGATCAAAACCCTTGAGCTGTAGTTTTATCTTTCTTGATGAGTTATGTCTCCTCAAAGTAACAATTAGGTGGGTTTTGTTTTTATAATGCAGTGTACTTATCTATAATGTTTGTTTGATGATTTTAGGCCATTTAGCTTCAAGGTTTATATGAGCAGATGGTAATTTGCCCAGTGCTCTGGCTTCCCCCATCATAAACAGGAGCTCCATGGGGGCAGACTGGCCTTGGCCTTGCCATCCCTGAAGTCAGTTTGCAGCGGAGCATGCTAAAATACAGGTAAATAACCCTGTCGTTTTAGCAATGGGTTATTCATTGATTTTTTCTTCCATTATTTTGCTGGCATGCACATTTGCCTTTTGTTAGGTGGTATTCCTGTTCACTGTCAAGAGAACATCTTTAAGTATCCTTTGTAGGGCAGGTTTGGAAGAGTAACATTCCTTTTTTTTTTAATTGATTACATTGCAGTATGTGACACAGTTTTATAGGCAGTGTGATGTAACTTTTCCTTACTGTGGAATAAGTTTATTTCATTTTCAAGCAGAGTTAAAGTTAGCTTGGTAGATTATCCTGGACTGACAATTTTTTTCTTTTAGAATCTGGAATAAGTCACTCCATTCTCTTCTTGCATGTAGAGTTTACTGTAAGAGGTCTTCTGTGGATGTAACCATACATCCCCAAACTGCCTTCCTTGAGCAAATCACAGCCTCTTGCCTGTGATTACACAGGTCCGTGAGCCCTGTCTTCAGTGATTTTTTTTTTCTGTGTGTGTGTGTGTTTTTTATCAAATTTATTTGGTAGTACTTTATTTTTTTATTAAATTTATTCATTAATTACATTGTGTTGTAATGACATAGACTCTGGGATTCTCCCCCCCCCCTCCCTTCAGTGATGTGTTGTGCTGCCCTGGGACCCTGCACACCTTCTCAGTGACCCATACACATTTCGCACGTGGCTTGCCAACCTGCATCTGCCAGTCAGTGTAAAGCAACAGCTGATGTCTGTCCCCAGTTACCATATGTATGGATACGTGTATACACTTGCTTGGATAAAAGACAGCCTGGGCATTTGTGCACAGTGCCGATGGATTAGACTTCTGGAGAACGGGTTTCAAACAGCTCTGCTGCTGCCATTGAGGCCATTTAGGGCGTGAACCAATGGCTGGATGTGATACCTGAGTGAGTCAAAGGTTTGACTCAGGTGTTAGAAGTGGGGAATGTTATGGGGAGGAGCCAATGATAGACAGCACCCGTTGACAGTGGGCCAATGAAATGTGGCTGTGTCCCCTGCCCTCTGAACTGAAGGCGGGGCCTAACACCAATGGAATGTTAATTTCATCCTCAGCCACTTCCCTGCACCGCCTATGTATTTGCTTCTGCCTGTGCCTCACCTATCAACTGAGAGGGGAGGGTATTGCATTGTTTTGTAACCACTCCCCTCCCAAGCCCTTTAAACTACCTGTGAGGCAGAGCTTGCGCTTTCTGCTCAGGTCCTGCAGTTACTCTGCTACCTTGACTCTTGGCTGACCCAGCACAGGTAATCCCCTACACATGGTCCCTGAGTGCTGTTTAAATGAGACTACGGGTATAGTAATGCTGTTTGTGGTTTGTGTACTATCAGAAGTTCCAGCAGAGGTGAGGCCTATCGGTTATGGAATGTGGGCAGAGAAGCCAGGGAAAGGTGAATCTTCGCAGCCTTGTAAGTGTGCACAGGTTATTTGTTGCATGTCTGTTCGAATAGCCTATATTGTTGGGGAAGCTGTGACATAGGTCTGAAGCTTATTGGATGGACTAAAGGGTAATGAACATTTGTTGCTTCGGAGATTATGTTTGCTTGAATTACGATTCACTGCATTGTCACATGGATTTCTGATTTGCTTTTTAAGAAGTGCCCTATTATCACCAAGCTCGGACTCCTTAATGAACTCTAAACATGTCTGGGGTGATCGCGCTCGCCCAGATTATCAGCCAGAAGACATGACCTCATTGCCCATTCTCAGAGGCCTCATTTCTCAGGCCTGAGCGTCCCTGGGGTTTCAGCTTAGCTTGCTGTCATCATGGTAGGTAGGCAAGGCCTAATGCACATTGAAATGCTAGCACGTTGACTCTGTGTGGGAAAAGTACAGAAGATCAATCAGCTTCCTGCACTTCTCACTGCTCTGCTTGCCCTTTGTTCTCACAAATATTAAAAGAAGCAAGAGAGCAGAATTTGCATCCGCAACGATGTCTTCAACCTTGGCCTCCTAATTAGTGCCAGCTCCTGTGTGTTACCTGTTAACTCAGGGACCATGCTGCACTGCTCTGCTCTGGCCAGCGTCTGACACTAGGAGGAGCACTGCCATACATGTAAGGGCTTTATGGGGAGGTTAATCCTCCTGCACTCTGCGCTGGCCTCTCACGTGAAAATTTTATTTAGAAATGGATTCTCATCAGCTAAACTGTAATTAATTCAAGTCATGAAACATCAGCCCATGTATGGACCTTACAGTTTGGCTCCAGGGAGGGCTCAGGCGGAATGTCTCAACAACGCTGTGCTAGTCACTGCTGGCCCTTACATCAGGTTCCCAGGGAGTGGCTTGAAAAAGGAGTGAGGGTGTGGCTGTATGCCATTAATCACAAGCAACAATGGCTTCAAGATGGCGCCCGCGTCTGAACAAGTCTCGCGTCTCGCGAGGCCTCGGGGTGGTGGTCGGCGTGGAGTTTGGGGGGGTCGAGGAAGGAGGAGGGAGGGAGGGAGGGAGGGAGGGAGAGAGTCGGTCTGGCGCAGGCGCAGTAAGCACAGTCGGGCTTCTGGCTTGCTGGCTGAGCAGTGGCGGCGGTGCCGGCGGTGGGGGGGAGGGGGGAGGGGGGGGAGGGGGGAGGGGAGGGGCGCGGCGGCAGAAACCGTCCTTCCGCCGGGCCGGGACTGCACTGTGCGCGCCTCTCTAGGTGCTCCTGCCACGTCCAGGCGGGGGGATCTGTTACCTTCCCAGGGATGTTGCCTTAGTTCTTTCTTCTTGGATCTCTCCAATTCCTTTTAGGCTCTGTTTCTCTCTCTCTCTCTCTCTCTCTCTCTCTGCTCTTTCTCCTGTTTTGCTCGCCGATTCCCGCTTTCCTCTCTTTCTTTCGCTTTCTCCTTTTCACTGTCTCCTCTCCTTCTCCCACTCCCCCTACATCTCCTAGAATTTCACTTGTGACTCCCACCTTTTATTTGACAGTCTTCATCCTTACATTTCTCTGCCTTCCCCTAGGTTGTTCTTGAGTTGTTTTTTTCTCGTTCAATCTTTATAGGCCTTTCTCTCGCGTCCTCATTCTGGATTTATTTTCTTCCCTCATCGGTGTGTGTCTGGCCGTTGTACCTGCGTGTGTGTGTGTGTGTGTGTGTGTGTGTGTGTGTTCTCCCCCTAATGTTTCCATTGCTCTCCCTTTATGTAGTCTTTCTCTTTTCTTAGTTTTTGTCTTTCTTCTTCTTCTTTTTTGTTTTTTTTGTATTCCTTACCCTTTGCCTTCCTTTCAGTTCTCATTCTCGTCCTCCCCCCCCACCCCCCCCCCGTTTCTCTCTCCCTTTTCTCTCCTCTCTCAATGTCGGTGTTTTCATTTTTATTTTCTGTCTGCCTTCTTCCTTTACCTTTGGCGTCCTTGGTCTTCTTAACTTGTTTCTCTCTTCTCTTTCAATCTATATATGTTTTTCTCTCTCGCGTCCTCATGCCTGGGATGTATTATCTTGCCTCATCTGTTTTACTCGTGTGTGTCGTGTTTTTTTGTTCTCCCCAAAAAATTTTGGTTCTACTGTTTTCCATTGCTTCCCTTTATGTTGTCTTTCTCCTTGTCCTAGTTTTTGGTCTTCCTGGTTTTTTTTTTTTTTTCTTTCTTTCTTTCTTAGTTTTGCCTTCCCTTCAGTTCTCATTTTCTCTCTGCTCCGCCCCCCCCGTTGCTCTCTCCCTTTTCTCTCTCAATGTCGGTGTTTTCATTTTATTTTCTGTCTGCCGTTTTCCTTTACCTGTGTGTGACCAAGTCTATCCACCCTTCCCCCAAGACTGTGACTGATAGGTCAGATGTATCCTGTCACAGTAGATGCGTGGTCACTCACTACTACAACTCGATTCTCCCCAAGCCACGCGACCTGGTGTTCCATGCATGGCAAGCACAGCAGTACCTGTCGGACCAGCGGACC
>NW_026700596.1:0-50800 GCF_030435755.1 Ochotona princeps
TGTTGTCTCTGAATGTGGAGTTGGTAGCATGTGAAACCCGCATGTGAAGCATTGGTTTGTGTGCGAAACTCAGCAAACTTCATTTCAGTCCAATGCGCTCAATGGGCATTTAGCATCAAGGGTGAAAACGGAGTTTCCTTGAGAGCTGCTTGTAAGCCTGACGGTGTGTGACGTTGTTGAGCCAAATGGAGTTGTTCTCCCACAAGAAGCACTCGGCTGATGCTTCTTCAATATGCCCGTCACCAACATGCAGTGTTGCCTTGACCTATCATACTCAGAGACGAATATGTGATTCCAGAACTTTGCATTTGGGGCTAGGGGAAAACGGCTTTGGCGCTGAAGTTGTCTCTGAATGTGGAGTTGGTAGCATGTGAAACCCGCATGTGGAGCATTGGTTTGTGTGCGATACTCAGCAAACTTCATTTCAGTCCAGTTCGCTAAATGGGCATTTAGCATAAAGGGTGTGAAAACGGAGTTTCCTTGAGAGCTGCTTGTAAGCCTGACGGTGTGTGACGTTGTTGAGCCAAATGGAGTTGTTCTCCCACAAGAAGCACTCGGCTCATGCTTCTTCAATATGCCCGTTACGAACATGCAGTGTTGCCTTGACCTATCATACTCAGAGAGGAATAGGTGATTCCAGAACCTTTGCATTTGTGGCTAGGGGAAAACGGCTTTGGCGCTGAAGTTGTCTATGAATGTGGAGTTGGTAGCATGTGAAACCCGCATGTGGAGCATTGGTTTGTGTGTGATACTCAGCAAACTTCATTTCAGTCAATGCGCTCAATGGGCATTTAGCATCAAGGGTGAAAACGGAGTTTAGTTGAGAGCTGCTTGTAAGACTGATGGTGTGTGACGTTGTTGAGCCAAATGGAGTTGTTCTCCCACAAGAAGCACTCGGCTGATGCTTCTTCAATATGCCCGTCACCAACATGCAGTGTTGCCTTGACCTATCATACTCAGAGACGAATATGTGATTCCAGAACCTTTGCATTTGGGGCTAGGGGGAAAACGGCTTTGGCGCTGAAGTTGTCTCTGAATGTGGAGTTGGTAGCATGTGAAACCCGCATGTGGAGCATTGGTTTGTGTGTGATACTCAGCAAACTTCATTTCAGTCCAGTGCGCTCAATGGGCATTTAGCATAAAGGGTGAAAACGGAGTTTCCTTGAGAGCTGCTTGTAAGCCTGACGGTGTGTGACTTTGGTGAGCCAAATGGAGTTGTTCTCCCACAAGAAGCACTCGGCTGATGCTTCTTCATTATGCCCGTCACCAACATGCAGTGTTGCCTTGACCTATCATACTCAGAGACGAATATGTGATTCCAGAACCTTTGCATTTGGGGCTAGGGGAAAATGGCTTTGGCGCTGAAGTTGTCTCTGAATGTGGAGTTGGTAGCATGTGAAACCCGCATGTGGAGCATTGGTTTGTGTGTGATACTCAGCAAACTTCATTTCAGTCCAGTGCGCTCAATGGGCATTTAGCATAAAGGGTGAAAACGGAGTTTCCTTGAGAGCTGCTTGTAAGCCTGATGGTGTGTGACTTTGGTGAGCCAAATGGAGTTGTTCTCCCACAAGAAGCACTCGGCTGATGCTTCTTCAATATGCCCGTCACCAACATGCAGTGTTGCCTTGACCTATCATACTCAGAGACGAATAGGTGATTCCAGAACCTTTGCATTTGGGGCTAGGGGAAAACGGCTTTGGCGCTGAAGTTGTCTCTGAATGTGGAGTTGGTAGCATGTGAAACCCGCATGTGGAGCATTGGTTTGTGTGCGAAACTCAGCAAACTTCATTTCAGTCCAATGCGCTCAATGGGCATTTAGCATAAAGGGTGAAAACGGAGTTTCCTTGAGAGCTGCTTGTAAGCCTGACAGTGTGTGACGTTGGTGAGGCAAATGGAGTTGTTTTCCCACAAGAAGCACTCGGCTGATGCTTCTTCAATATGCCCGTCACCAACATGCAGTGTTGCCTTGACCTATCATACTCAGAGACGAATATGTGATTCCAGAACCTTTGCATTGGGGCTAGGGGAAAACGGCTTTGGCGCTGAAGTGGTCTCTGAATGTGGAGTTGGTAGCATGTGAAACCCGCATGTGGAGCATTGGTTTGTGTGCGATACTCAGCAAACTTCATTTCAGTCCAATGCGCTCAATGGGCATTTAGCATAAAGGGTGAAAACGGAGTTTCCTTGAGAGCTGCTTGTAAGCCTGACGGTGTGTGACGTTGGTGAGCCAAATGGAGTTGTTCTCCCACAAGAAGCACTTGGCTCATGCTTCTTCAATATGCCCGTTACGAACATGCAGTGTTGCCTTGACCTATCATACTCAGAGAGGAATAGGTGATTCCAGAACCTTTGCATTTGGGGCTAGGGGAAAACGGCTTTGGCGCTGAAGTTGTCTATGAATGTGGAGTTGGTAGCATGTGAAACCCGCATGTGGAGCATTGGTTTGTGTGCGATACTCAGCAAACTTCATTTCAGTCCAATGCGCTCAATGGGCATTTAGCATAAAGGGTGAAAACGGAGTTTCCTTGAGAGCTGCTTGTAAGCCTGACGGTGTGTGACGTTGTTGAGCCAAATGGAGTTGTTCTCCCACAAGAAGCACTCGGCTGATGCTTCTTCAATATGCCCGTCACCAACATGCAGTGTTGCCTTGACCTATCATACTCAGAGAGGAATAGGTGATTCCAGAACCTTTGCATTTGGGGCTAGGGGAAAACGGCGTTGGCGCTGAAGTTGTCTATGAATGTGGAGTTGGTAGCATGTGAAACCCGCATGTGGAGCATTGGTTTGTGTGCGATACTCAGCAAACTTCATTTCAGTCCAACGCGCTCAATGGGCATTTAGCATAAAGGGTGAAAACGGAGTTTCCTTGAGAGCTGCTTGTAAGCCTGACGGTGTGTGACGTTGGTGAGCCAAATAGAGTTGTTCTCCCACAAGAAGCACTCGGCTGATGCTTCTTCAATATGCCCGTCACCAACATGCAGTGTTGCCTTGACCTATCATACTCAGAGACGAATATGTGATTCCAGAACCTTTGCATTTGGGGCTAGGGGAAAACGGCTTTGGCGCTGAAGTTGTCTCTGAATGTGGAGTTGGTAGCATGTGAAACCCGCATGTGGACCATTGGTTTGTGTGCGATACTCAGCAAACTTCATTTCAGTCCAATTCGCTCAATGGGCATTTAGCATAAAGGGTAAAAACGGAGTTTCCTTGAGAGCTGCTTGTAAGCCTGACGGTGTGTGACGTTGTTGAGCCAAATGGAGTTGTTCTCCCACAAGAAGCACTCGGCTGATGCTTCTTCAATATGGGCGTCACCAACATGCAGTGTTGCCTTGACCTATCATACTCAGAGACGAATATGTGATTCCAGAACCTTTGCATTTGGGGCTAGGGGAAAACGGCTTTGGCGCTGAAGTTGTCTCTGAATGTGGAGTTGGTAGCATGGGAAACCCGCATGTGGAGCATTGGTTTGTGTGTGATACTCAGCAAACGTCATTTCAGTCCAATGCGCTCAATGGGCATTTAGCATAAAGGGTGAAAACGGAGTTTCCTTGAGAGCTGCTTGTAAGCCTGATGGTGTGTGACGTTGGTGAGCCAAATGGAGTTGTTCTCCCACAAGAAGCACTCGGCTGATGCTTCTTCAATATGGGCGTCACCAACATGCAGTGTTGCCTTGACCTATCATACTCAGAGACGAATAGGTGATTCCAGAACCTTTGCATTCGGGGCTAGGCGAAAACGGCTTTGGCGCTGAAGTTGTCTCTGAATGTGGAGTTGGTAGCATGTGAAACCCGCATGTGGAGCATTGGTTTGTGTGCGATACACAGCAAACTTCATTTCAGTCCAATGCGCTCAATGGGCATTTAGCATAAAGGGTGAAAACGGAGTTTCCTTGAGAGCTGCTTGTAAGCCTGACGGTGTGTGACGTTGTTGAGCCAAATGGAGTTGTTCTCCCACAAGAAGCACTCGGCTGATGCTTCTTCAATATGCCCGTCACCAACATGCAGTGTTGCCTTGACCTATCATACTCAGAGACGAATAGGTGATTCCAGAACCTTTGCATTTGGGGCTAGGCGAAAACGGCTTTGGCACTGAAGTTGTCTCTGAATGTGGAGTTGGTAGCATCTGAAACCCGCATGTGGAGCATCGGTTTGTGTGCGAAACTCAGCAACCTTCATTTCAGTCCAATGCGCTCAATGGGCATTTAGCATAAAGGGTGAAAACGGAGTTTCCTTGAGAGCTGCTTGTAAGCCTGACGGTGTGTGACGTTGGTGAGCCAAATAGAGTTGTTCTCCCACAAGAAGCACTCGGCTGATGCTTCTTCAATATGCCCGTCACCAACATGCAGTGTTGCCTTGACCTATCATACTCAGAGACGAATAGGTGATTCCAGAACCTTTGCATTTGGGGCTAGGGGAAAACGGCTTTGGCGCTGAAGTTGTCTCTGAATGTGGAGTTGGTAGCATGTGAAACCCGCATGTGGAGCATTGGTTTGTGTGCGATACTCAGCAAACTTCATTTCAGTCCAATGCGCTCAATGGGCATTTAGCATAAAGGGTGAAAACGGAGTTTCCTTGAGAGCTGCTTGTAAGCCTGACGGTGTGTGACGTTGGTGAGCCAAATGGAGTTGTTCTCCCACAAGAAGCACTCGGCTGATGCTTCTTCAATGTGCCCGTCACCAACATGCAGTGTTGCCTTGACCTATCATACTCAGAGACGAATAGGTGATTCCAGAACCTTTGCATTTGGGGCTAGGCGAAAACGGCTTTGGCGCTGAAGTTGTCTCTGAATGTGGAGTTGGTAGCATGTGAAACCCGCATATTGAACATTGGTTTGTGTGCGATACACAGCAAACTTCATTTCAGTCCAATGCGCTCAATGGGCATTTAGCATAAAGGGTGAAAACGGAGTTTCCTTGAGAGCTGCTTGTAAGCCTGACGGTGTGTGACGTTGGTGAGCCAAATGGAGTTGTTCTCCCACAAGAAGCACTCGGCTGATGCTTCTTCAATATGCCCGTCACCAACATGCAGTGTTGCCTTGACCTATCATACTCAGAGACGAATAGGTGATTCCAGAACCTTTGCATTTGGGGCTAGGGGAAAACGGCTTTGGCGCTGAAGTTGTCTCTGAATGTGGAGTTGGTAGCATCTGAAACCCGCATGTGGAGCATCGGTTTGTGTGCGAAACTCAGCAAACTTCATTTCAGTCCAATGCGCTCAATGGGCATTTAGCATAAAGGGTGAAAACGGAGTTTCCTTGAGAGCTGCTTGTAAGCCTGACGGTGTGTGACTTTGTGAGCCAAATGGAGTTGTTCTCCCACAAGAAGCACTCGGCTGATGCGTCTTCAATATGCCCGTCACCAACATGCAGTGTTGCCTTGACCTATCATACTCAGAGACGAATATGTGATTCCAGAACCTTTGCATTTGGGGCTAGGGGAAAACGGCTTTGGCGCTGAAGTGGTCTCTGAATGTGGAGTTGGTAGCATGTGAAACCCGCATGTGGAGCATTGGTTTGTGTGCGATACTCAGCAAACTTCATTTCAGTCCAATGCGCTCAATGGGCATTTAGCATAAAGGGTGAAAACGGAGTTTCCTTGAGAGCTGCTTGTAAGCCTGACAGTGTGTGACGTTGGTGAGCCAAATGGAGTTGTTCTCCCACAAGCAGCACTCGGCTGATGCTTCTTCAATATGCCCGTCACCAACATGCAGTGTTGCCTTGACCTATCATACTCAGAGACGAATATGTGATTCCAGAACCTTTGCATTTGGGGCTAGGGGAAAATGGCTTTGGCGCTGAAGTTGTCTCTGAATGTGGAGTTGGTAGCATGTGAAACCCGCATGTGGAGCATTGGTTTGTGTGTGATACTCAGCAAACTTCATTTCAGTCCAATGCGCTCAATGGGCATTTAGCATAAAGGGTGAAAACGGAGTTTCCTTGAGAGCTGCTTGTAAGCCTGACGGTGTGTGACGTTGGTGAGCCAAATGGAGTTGTTCTCCCACAAGAAGCACTCGGCTGATGCTTCTTCAATATGGGCGTCACCAACATGCAGTGTTGCCTTGACCTATCATACTCAGAGACGAATAGGTGATTCCAGAACCTTTGCATTTGGGGCTAGGGGAAAACGGCTTTGGCGCTGAAGTTGTCTCTGAATGTGGAGTTGGTAGCATGTGAAACCCGCATGTGAAGCATTGGTTTGTGTGCGAAACTCAGCAAACTTCATTTCAGTCCAATGCGCTCAATGGGCATTTAGCATAAAGGGTGAAAACGGAGTTTCCTTGAGAGCTGCTTGTAAGCCTGACGGTGTGTGACGTTGGTGAGCCAAATGGAGTTGTTCTCCCACAAGAAGCACTCGGCTGATGCTTCTTCAATATCCCCGTCACCAACATGCAGTGTTGCCTTGACCTATCATACTCAGAGACGAATAGGTGATTCCAGAACCTTTGCATTTGGGGCTAGGCGAAAACGGCTTTGGCGCTGAAGTTGTCTCTGAATGTGGAGTTGGTAGCATGTGAAACCCGCATGTGAAGCATTGGTTTGTGTGCGAAACTCAGCAAACTTCATTTCAGTCCAATGCGCTCAATGGGCATTTAGCATAAAGGGTGAAAACGGAGTTTCCTTGAGAGCTGCTTGTAAGCCTGACGGTGTGTGACGTTGGTGAGCCAAATGGAGTTGTTCTCCCACAAGAAGCACTCGGCTGATGCTTCTTCAATATCCCCGTCACCAACATGCAGTGTTGCCTTGACCTATCATACTCAGAGACGAATATGTGATTCCAGAAACTTTGCATTTGGGGCTAGGGGAAAACGGCTTTGGCGCTGAAGTTGTCTCTGAATGTGGAGTTGGTAGCATGTGAAACCCACATGTGGAGCATTGGTTTGTGTGCGATACTCAGCAAACTTCATTTCAGTCCAATTCGCTCAATGGGCATTTAGCATAAAGGGTGAAAACGGAGTTTCCTTGAGAGCTGCTTGTAAGCCTGACGGTGTGTGACGTTGTTGAGCCAAATGGAGTTGTTCTCCCACAAGAAGCACTCGGCTGATGCTTCTTCAATATGCCCGTCACCAACATGCAGTGTTGCCTTGACCTATCATACTCAGAGACGAATAGGTGATTCCAGAACCTTTGCATTTGGGGCTAGGCGAAAACGGCTTTGGCGCTGAAGTTGTCTCTGAATGTGGAGTTGGTAGCATGTGAAACCCGCATGTGAAGCATTGGTTTGTGTGCGAAACTCAGCAAACTTCATTTCAGTCCAATGCGCTCAATGGGCATTTAGCATAAAGGGTGAAAACGGAGTTTCCTTGAGAGCTGCTTGTAAGCCTGACGGTGTGTGACGTTGGTGAGCCAAATGGAGTTGTTCTCCCACAAGAAGCACTCGGCTGATGCTTCTTCAATATGCCCGTCACCAACATGCAGTGTTGCCTTGACCTATCATACTCAGAGACGAATATGTGATTCCAGAACCTTTGCATTTGGGGCTAGGGGAAAACGGCTTTGGCGCTGAAGTTGTCTCTGAATGTGGAGTTGGTAGCATGTGAAACCCGCATGTGGAGCATTGGTTTGTGTGCGAAACTCAGCAAACTTCATTTCAGTCCAATGCGCTCAATGGGCATTTAGCATAAAGGGTGAAAACGGAGTTTCCTTGAGAGCTGCTTGTAAGCCTGACGGTGTGTGACGTTGTTGAGCCAAATGGAGTTGTTCTCCCACAAGAAGCACTCGGCTGATGCTTCTTCAATATGCCCGTCACGAACATGCAGTGTTGCCTTGACCAATCATACTCAGAGACGAATAGGTGATTCCAGAACCTTTGCATTTCGGGCTAGGGGAAAACGGCGTTGGCGCTGAAGTTGTCTCTGAATGTGGAGTTGGTAGCATGTGAAACCCGCATGTGGAGCATTGGTTTGTGTGCGATACTCAGCAAACTTCATTTCAGTCCAATTCGCTCAATGGGCATTTAGCATAAAGGGTAAAAACGGAGTTTCCTTGAGAGCTGCTTGTAAGCCTGACGGTGTGTGACGTTGTTGAGCCAAATGGAGTTGTTCTCCCACAAGAAGCACTCGGCTGATGCTTCTTCAATATGGGCGTCACCAACATGCAGTGTTGCCTTGACCTATCATACTCAGAGACGAATATGTGATTCCAGAACCTTTGCATTTGGGGCTAGGGGAAAACGGCTTTGGCGCTGAAGTTGTCTCTGAATGTGGAGTTGGTAGCATGGGAAACCCGCATGTGGAGCATTGGTTTGTGTGTGATACTCAGCAAACGTCATTTCAGTCCAATGGGCTCAATGGGCATTTAGCATAAAGGGTGAAAACGGAGTTTCCTTGAGAGCTGCTTGTAAGCCTGATGGTGTGTGACGTTGGTGAGCCAAATGGAGTTGTTCTCCCACAAGAAGCACTCGGCTGATGCTTCTTCAATATGGGTGTCACCAACATGCAGTGTTGCCTTGACCTATCATACTCAGAGACGAATAGGTGATTCCAGAACCTTTGCATTTGGGGCTAGGCGAAAACGGCTTTGGCGCTGAAGTTGTCTCTGAATGTGGAGTTGGTAGCATGTGAAACCCGCATATGGAACATTGGTTTGTGTGCGATACACAGCAAACTTCATTTCAGTCCAATGCGCTCAATGGGCATTTAGCATAAAGGGTGAAAACGGAGTTTCCTTGAGAGCTGCTTGTAAGCCTGACGGTGTGTGACGTTGTTGAGCCAAATGGAGTTGTTCTCCCACAAGAAGCACTCGGCTGATGCTTCTTCAATATGCCCGTCACCAACATGCAGTGTTGCCTTGACCTATCATACTCAGAGACGAATAGGTGATTCCAGAACCTTTGCATTTGGGGCTAGGGGAAAACGGCTTTGGCACTGAAGTTGTCTCTGAATGTGGAGTTGGTAGCATCTGAAACCCGCATGTGGAGCATCGGTTTGTGTGCGAAACTCAGCAACCTTCATTTCAGTCCAATGCGCTCAATGGGCATTTAGCATAAAGGGAGAAAACGGAGTTTCCTTGAGAGCTGCTTGTAAGCCTGACGGTGTGTGACGTTGGTGAGCCGAATAGAGTTGTTCTCCCACAAGAAGCACTCGGCTGATGCTTCTTCAATATGCCCGTCACCAACATGCAGTGTTGCCTTGACCTATCATACTCAGAGACGAATAGGTGATTCCAGAACCTTTGCATTTGGGGCTAGGGGAAAACGGCTTTGGCGCTGAAGTTGTCTCTGAATGTGGAGTTGGTAGCATGTGAAACCCGCATGTGGAGCATTGGTTTGTGTGCGATACTCAGCAAACTTCATTTCAGTCCAATGCGCTCAATGGGCATTTAGCATAAAGGGTGAAAACGGAGTTTCCTTGAGAGCTGCTTGTAAGCCTGACGGTGTGTGACGTTGGTGAGCCAAATGGAGTTGTTCTCCCACAAGAAGCACTCGGCTGATGCTTCTTCAATGTGCCCGTCACCAACATGCAGTGTTGCCTTGACCTATCATACTCAGAGACGAATAGGTGATTCCAGAACCTTTGCATTTGGGGCTAGGCGAAAACGGCTTTGGCGCTGAAGTTGTCTCTGAATGTGGAGTTGGTAGCATGTGAAACCCGCATATGGAACATTGGTTTGTGTGCGATACACAGCAAACTTCATTTCAGTCCAATGCGCTCAATGGGCATTTAGCATAAAGGGTGAAAACGGAGTTTCCTTGAGAGCTGCTTGTAAGCCTGACGGTGTGTGACGTTGGTGAGCCAAATGGAGTTGTTCTCCCACAAGAAGCACTCGGCTGATGCTTCTTCAATATGCCCGTCACCAACATGCAGTGTTGCCTTGACCTATCATACTCAGAGACGAATAGGTGATTCCAGAACCTTTGCATTTGGGGCTAGGGGAAAACGGCTTTGGCGCTGAAGTTGTCTCTGAATGTGGAGTTGGTAGCATCTGAAACCCGCATGTGGAGCATCGGTTTGTGTGCGAAACTCAGCAAACTTCATTTCAGTCCAATGCGCTCAATGGGCATTTAGCATAAAGGGTGAAAACGGAGTTTCCTTGAGAGCTGCTTGTAAGCCTGACGGTGTGTGACTTTGTGAGCCAAATGGAGTTGTTCTCCCACAAGAAGCACTCGGCTGATGCGTCTTCAATATGCCCGTCACCAACATGCAGTGTTGCCTTGACCTATCATACTCAGAGACGAATATGTGATTCCAGAACCTTTGCATTTGGGGCTAGGGGAAAATGGCTTTGGCGCTGAAGTTGTCTCTGAATGTGGAGTTGGTAGCATGTGAAACCCGCATGTGGAGCATTGGTTTGTGTGTGATACTCAGCAAACTTCATTTCAGTCCAATGCGCTCAATGGGCATTTAGCATAAAGGGTGAAAACGGAGTTTCCTTGAGAGCTGCTTGTAAGCCTGACGGTGTGTGACGTTGGTGAGCCAAATGGAGTTGTTCTCCCACAAGAAGCACTCGGCTGATGCTTCTTCAATATGCCCGTCACCAACATGCAGTGTTGCCTTGACCTATCATACTCAGAGACGAATAGGTGATTCCAGAACCTTTGCATTTGGGGCTAGGGGAAAACGGTTTTGGCGCTGAAGTTGTCTCTGAATGTGGAGTTGGTAGCATGTGAAACCCGCATGTGAAGCATTGGTTTGTGTGCGAAACTCAGCAAACTTCATTTCAGTCCAATGCGCTCAATGGGCATTTAGCATAAAGGGTGAAAACGGCGTTTCCTTGAGAGCTGCTTGTAAGCCTGACGGTGTGTGACGTTGGTGAGCCAAATGGAGTTGTTCTCCCACAAGAAGCACTCGGCTGATGCTTCTTCAATATGCCCGTCACCAACATGCAGTGTTGCCTTGACCTATCATACTCAGAGACGAATAGGTGATTCCAGAACCTTTGCATTTGGGGCTAGGCGAAAACGGCTTTGGCGCTGAAGTTGTCTCTGAATGTGGAGTTGGTAGCATGTGAAACCCGCATGTGAAGCATTGGTTTGTGTGCGAAACTCAGCAAACTTCATTTCAGTCCAATGCGCTCAATGGGCATTTAGCATAAAGGGTGAAAACGGAGTTTCCTTGAGAGCTGCTTGTAAGCCTGACGGTGTGTGACGTTGGTGAGCCAAATGGAGTTGTTCTCCCACAAGAAGCACTCGGCTGATGCTTCTTCAATATCCCCGTCACCAACATGCAGTGTTGCCTTGACCTATCATACTCAGAGACGAATATGTGATTCCAGAAACTTTGCATTTGGGGCTAGGGGAAAACGGCTTTGGCGCTGAAGTTGTCTCTGAATGTGGAGTTGGTAGCATGTGAAACCCACATGTGGAGCATTGGTTTGTGTGCGATACTCAGCAAACTTCATTTCAGTCCAATGCGCTCAATGGGCATTTAGCATAAAGGGTGAAAACGGAGTTTCCTTGAGAGCTGCTTGTAAGCCTGACGGTGTGTGACGTTGTTGAGCCAAATGGAGTTGTTCTCCCACAAGAAGCACTCGGCTGATGCTTCTTCAATATGCCCGTCACCAACATGCAGTGTTGCCTTGACCTATCATACTCAGAGACGAATATGTGATTCCAGAACCTTTGCATTTGGGGCTAGGGGAAAACGGCTTTGGCGCTGAAGTTGTCTCTGAATGTGGAGTTGGTAGCATGTGAAACCCGCATGTGGAGCATTGGTTTGTGTGCGAAACTCAGCAAACTTCATTTCAGTCCAATGCGCTCAATGGGCATTTAGCATAAAGGGTGAAAACGGAGTTTCCTTGAGAGCTGCTTGTAAGCCTGACGGTGTGTGACGTTGGTGAGCCAAATGGAGTTGTTCTCCCACAAGAAGCACTCGGCTGATGCTTCTTCAATATGCCCGTCACGAACATGCAGTGTTGCCTTGACCAATCATACTCAGAGACGAATAGGTGATTCCAGAACCTTTGCATTTCGGGCTAGGGGAAAACGGCTTTGGCGCTGAAGTTGTCTCTGAATGTGGAGTTGGTAGCATGTGAAACCCGCATGTGGAGCATTGGTTTGTGTGCGATACTCAGCAAACTTCATTTCAGTCCAATGCGCTCAATGGGCATTTAGCATAAAGGGTGAAAACAGAGTTTCCTTGAGAGCTGCTTGTAAGCCTGACGGTGTGTGACGTTGGTGAGCCAAATGGAGTTGTTCTCCCACAAGAAGCACTCGGCTGATGCTTCTTCAATATGCCCGTCACCAACATGCAGTGTTGCCTTGACCTATCATACTCAGAGACGAATATGTGATTCCAGAACCTTTGCATTTGGGGCTAGGGAAAAACGGCTTTGGCGCTGAAGTTGTCTCTGAATGTGGAGTTGGTAGCATGTGAAACCCGCATGTGGAGCATTGGTTTGTGTGCGAAACTCAGCAAACTTCATTTCAGTCCAATGCGCTCAATGGGCATTTAGCATAAAGGGTGAAAACGGAGTTTCCTTGAGAGCTGCTTGTAAGCCTGACGGTGTGTGACGTTGGTGAGCCAAATGGAGTTGTTCTCCCACAAGAAGCACTCGGCTGATGCTTCTTCAATATGCCCGTCACCAACATGCAGTGTTGCCTTGACCTATCATACTCAGAGACGAATATGTGATTCCAGAACCTTTGCATTTGGGGCTAGGGGAAAACGGCTTTGGCGCTGAAGTTGTCTCTGAATGTGGAGTTGGTAGCATGTGAAACCCGCATGTGGAGCATTGGTTTGTGTGTGATACTCAGCAAACTTCATTTCAGTCCAATGCGCTCAATGGGCATTTAGCATAAAGGGTGAAAATGGAGTTTCCTTGAGAGCTGCTTGTAAGCCTGACGGTGTGTGACGTTGGTGAGCCAAATGGAGTTGTTCTCCCACAAGAAGCACTCGGCTGATGCTTCTTCAGTATGCTCGTCACCAACATGCAGTGTTGCCTTGACCTATCATATTCAGAGACGAATAGGTGATTCCAGAACCTTTGCATTTGGGGCTAGGGGAAAACGGCTTTGGCGCTGAAGTTGTCTCTGAATGTGGAGTTGGTAGCATGTGAAACCCGCATGTGGAGCATTGGTTTGTGTGCGATACTCAGCAAACTTCATTTCAGTCCAATGCGCTCAATGGGCATTTAGCATAAAGGGTGAAAACGGAGTTTCCTTGAGAGCTGCTTGTAAGCCTGATGGTGTGTGACGTTGGTGAGCCAAATGGAGTTGTTCTCCCACAAGAATCACTCGGCTGATGCTTCTTCAATATGGCCGTCACCAACATGCAGTGTTGCCTTGACCTATCATACTCAGAGACGAATAGGTGATTCCAGAACCTTTGCATTTGGGGCTAGGGGAAAACGGCTTTGGCGCTGAAGTTGTCTCTGAATGTGGAGTTGGTAGCATGTGAAACCCGCATGTGAAGCATTGGTTTGTGTGCGAAACTCAGCAAACTTCATTTCAGTCCAATGCGCTCAATGGGCATTTAGCATAAAGGGTGAAAACGGCGTTTCCTTGAGAGCTGCTTGTAAGCCTGACGGTGTGTGACGTTGGTGAGCCAAATGGAGTTGTTCTCCCACAAGAAGCACTCGGCTGATGCTTCTTCAATATGCCCGTCACCAACATGCAGTGTTGCCTTGACCTATCATACTCAGAGACGAATAGGTGATTCCAGAACCTTTGCATTTGGGGCTAGGCGAAAACGGCTTTGGCGCTGAAGTTGTCTCTGAATGTGGAGTTGGTAGCATGTGAAACCCGCATGTGAAGCATTGGTTTGTGTGCGAAACTCAGCAAACTTCATTTCAGTCCAATGCGCTCAATGGGCATTTAGCATAAAGGGTGAAAACGGAGTTTCCTTGAGAGCTGCTTGTAAGCCTGACGGTGTGTGACGTTGGTGAGCCAAATGGAGTTGTTCTCCCACAAGAAGCACTCGGCTGATGCTTCTTCAATATGCCCGTCACCAACATGCAGTGTTGCCTTGACCTATCATACTCAGAGACGAATATGTGATTCCAGAAACTTTGCATTTGGGGCTAGGGGAAAACGGCTTTGGCGCTGAAGTTGTCTCTGAATGTGGAGTTGGTAGCATGTGAAACCCACATGTGGAGCATTGGTTTGTGTGCGATACTCAGCAAACTTCATTTCAGTCCAATTCGCTCAATGGGCATTTAGCATAAAGGGTGAAAACGGAGTTTCCTTGAGAGCTGCTTGTAAGCCTGACGGTGTGTGACGTTGGTGAGCCAAATGGAGTTGTTCTCCCACAAGAAGCACTCGGCTGATGCTTCTTCAGTATGCTCGTCACCAACATGCAGTGTTGCCTTGACCTATCATATTCAGAGACGAATAGGTGATTCCAGAACCTTTGCATTTGGGGCTAGGGGAAAACGGCTTTGGCGCTGAAGTTGTCTCTGAATGTGGAGTTGGTAGCATGTGAAACCCGCATGTGGAGCATTGGTTTGTGTGCGATACTCAGCAAACTTCATTTCAGTCCAATGCGCTCAATGGGCATTTAGCATAAAGGGTGAAAACGGAGTTTCCTTGAGAGCTGCTTGTAAGCCTGATGGTGTGTGACGTTGGTGAGCCAAATGGAGTTGTTCTCCCACAAGAATCACTCGGCTGATGCTTCTTCAATATGGCCGTCACCAACATGCAGTGTTGCCTTGACCTATCATACTCAGAGACGAATATGTGATTCCAGAAACTTTGCATTTGGGGCTAGGGGAAAACGGCTTTGGCGCTGAAGTTGTCTCTGAATGTGGAGTTGGTAGCATGTGAAACCCGCATGTGGAGCATTGGTTTGTGTGCGATACTCAGCAAACTTCATTTCAGTCCAATGCGCTCAATGGGCATTTAGCATAAAGGGTGAAAACGGCGTTTCCTTGAGAGCTGCTTGTAAGCCTGACGGTGTGTGACGTTGGTGAGCCAAATGGAGTTGTTCTCCCACAAGAAGCACTCGGCTGATGCTTCTTCAATATGCCCGTCACCAACATGCAGTGTTGCCTTGACCTATCATACTCAGAGACGAATATGTGATTCCAGAACCTTTGCATTTGTGGCTAGGGGAAAACGGCTTTGGCGCTGAAGTTGTCTCTGAATGTGGAGTTGGTAGCATGTGAAACCCGCATGTGGAGCATTCGTTTGTGTGGGATGCTCTACCAGGTTCATTCCTAGATAATGCACTCAAAGGGCACTAAGCATAGAGTGTGAAAACTGAGTTTCCTTGAGAACTGCTTGTAAGCCTGACGGTGTGTGACGTTGGTGAGCCAAATGGAGTTGTTCTCCCACAAGAAGCACTCGGCTGATGCTTCTTCAGTATGCTCGTCACCAACATGCAGTGTTGCCTTGACCTATCATACTCAGAGACGAATAGGTGATTCCAGAACCTTTGCATTTGGGGCTAGGGGAAAACGGCTTTGGTGCTGAAGTTGTCTCTGAATGTGGAGTTGGTAGCATGTGAAACCCGCATGTGGAGCATTGGTTTGTGTGCGATACTCAGCAAACTTCATTTCAGTCCAATGCGCTCAATGGGCATTTAGCATAAAGGGTGAAAACGGAGTTTCCTTGAGAGCTGCTTGTAAGCCTGATGGTGTGTGACATTGGTGAGCCAAATGGAGTTGTTCTCCCACAAGAATCACTCGGCTGATGCTTCTTCAATATGCCCGTCACCAACATGCAGTGTTGCCTTGACCTATCATACTCAGAGACGAATATGTGATTCCAGAAACTTTGCATTTGGGGCTAGGGGAAAACGGCTTTGGCGCTGAAGTTGTCTCTGAATGTGGAGTTGGTAGCATGTGAAACCCGCATGTGGAGCATTGGTTTGTGTGCGATACTCAGCAAACTTCATTTCAGTCCAATGCGCTCAATGGGCATTTAGCATAAAGGGTGAAAACGGAGTTTCCTTGAGAGCTGCTTGTAAGCCTGACGGTGTGTGACGTTGGTGAGCCAAATGGAGTTGTTCTCCCACAAGAAGCACTCGGCTGATGCTTCTTCAATATGCCCTTCACCAACATGCAGTGTTGCCTTGACCTATCATACTCAGAGACGAATATGTGATTCCAGAACCTTTGCATTTGGGGCTAGGGGAAAACGGCTTTGGCGCTGAAGTTGTCTCTGAATGTGGAGTTGGTAGCATGTGAAACCCGCATGTGGAGCATTGGTTTGTGTGGGATGCTCTATCAGGTTCATTCCTAGATAATGCACTCAAAGGGCACTAAGCATAGAGTGTGAAAACGGAGTTTCCTTGAGAGCTGCTTGTAAGCCTGACGGTGTGTGACGTTGTTGAGCCAAATGGAGTTGTTCTCCCACATGAAGCACTCGGCTGATTCTTCTTCAATATGCCCGTCACCAACATGCAGTGTTGCCTTGACCTATCATACTCAGAGACGAATATGTGATTCCAGAACCTTTGCATTTGGGGCTAGGGGAAAACGGCTTTGGCACTGAAGTTGTCTCTGAATGTGGAGTTGGTAGCATGTGAAACCCGCATGTGGAGCATTGGTTAGTGTGCGATACTCAGCAAACTTCATTTCAGTCCAATGCGCTCAATGGGCATTTAGCATCAAGGGTGAAAACGGAGTTTCCTTGAGAGCTGCTTGTAAGCCTGACGGTTTGTGACGTTGGTGAGCCAAATGGAGTTGTTCTCCCACAAGAATCACTCGGCTGATGCTTCTTCAATATGGGCGTCACCAACATGCAGTGTTGCCTTGACCTATCATACTCAGAGACGAATAGGTGATTCCAGAACCTTTGCATTTGGGGCTAGGGGAAAACGGCTTTGGCGCTGAAGTTGTCTCTGAATGTGGAGTTGGTAGCATGTGAAACCCGCATGTGGAGCATTGGTTTGTGTGCGATACTCAGCAAACTTCATTTCAGTCCAATGCGCTCAATGGGCATTTAGCATAAAGGGTGAAAACCGAGTTTCCTTGAGAGCTGCTTGTAAGCCTGACGGTGTGTGACGTTGGTGAGCCAAATGGAGTTGTTCTCCCACAAGAAGCACTCGGCTGATGCTTCTTCAATATGCCCGTCACCAACATGCAGTGTTGCCTTGACCTATCATACTCAGAGACGAATATGTGATTCCAGAACCTTTGCATTTCAGGCTAGGCGAAAACGGCTTTGGCGCTGAAGTTGTCTCTGAATGTGGAGTTGGTAGCATGTGAAACCCGCATGTGGAGCATTCGTTTGTGTGGGATGCTCTACCAGGTTCATTCCTAGATAATGCACTCAAAGGGCACTAAGCATAGAGTGTGAAAACTGAGTTTCCTTGAGAGCTGCTTGTAAGCCTGACGGTGTGTGACGTTGTTGAGCCAAATGGAGTTGTTCTCCCACAAGAAGCACTCGGCTGATGCTTCTTCAATATGCCCGTCACCAACATGCAGTGTTGCCTTGACCTATCATACTCAGAGACGAATATGTGATTCCAGAACCTTTGCATTTGGGGCTAGGGGAAAACGGCTTTGGCGCTGAAGTTGTCTCTGAATGTGGAGTTGGTAGCATGTGAAACCCGCATGTGGAGCATTGGTTTGTGTGCGATACTCAGCAAACTTCATTTCAGTCCAATGCGCTCAATGGGCATTTAGCATAAAGGGTGAAAACGGAGTTTCCTTGAGAGCTGCTTGTAAGCCTGATGGTGTGTGACGTTAGTGAGCCAAATGGAGTTGTTCTCCCACAAGAAGCACTTGGCTGATGCTTCTTCAATATGCCCGTCACCAACATGCAGTGTTGCCTTGACCTATCATACACAGAGACGAATATGTGATTCCAGAACCTTTGCATTTGGGGCTAGGGGAAAACGGCTTTGGCGCTGAAGTTGTCTCTGAATGTGGAGTTGGTAGCATGTGAAACCCGCATGTGGAGCATTGGTTTGTGTGCGAAACTAAGCAAACTTCATTTCAGTCCAGTGCGCTCAATGGGCATTTAGCATAAAGGGTGAAAACGGAGTTTCCTTGAGAGCTGCTTGTAAGCCTGATGGTGTGTGACGTTGGTGAGCCAAATGGAGTTGTTCTCCCACAAGAAGCACTCGGCTGATGCTTCTTCAATATGCCCGTCACCAACATGCAGTGTTGCCTTGACCTATCATACTCAGAGACGAATATGTGATTCCAGAACCTTTGCATTTGGGGCTAGGGGAAAATGGCTTTGGCGCTGAAGTTGTCTCTGAATGTGGAGTTGGTAGCATGTGAAACCCGCATGTGGAGCATTGGTTTGTGTGCGATACTCAGCAAACTTCATTTCAGTCCAATGAGCTCGCATAAAGGGTGAAAACGGAGTTTCCTTGAGAGCTGCTTGTAAGCCTGATGGTGTGTGACGTTAGTGAGCCAAATGGAGTTGTTCTCCCACAAGAAGCACTTGGCTGATGCTTCTTCAATATGCCCGTCACCAACATGCAGTGTTGCCTTGACCTATCATACTCAGAGACGAATATGTGATTCCAGAACCTTTGCATTTGGGGCTAGGGGAAAACGGCTTTGGCGCTGAAGTTGTCTCTGAATGTGGAGTTGGTAGCATGTGAAACCCGCATGTGGAGCATTGGTTTGTGTGCGATACTCAGCAAACTTCATTTCAGTCCAATGCCCTCAATGGGCATTTAGCATAAAGGGTGAAAACGGAGTTTCCTTGAGAGCAGCTTGTAAGCCTGACGGTGTGTGACGTTGGTGAGCCAAATGGAGTTGTACTCCCACAAGAAGCACTCGGCTGATGCTTCTTCAATATGCCCGTCACCAACATGCAGTGTTGCCTTGACCTATCATACTCAGAGACGAATATGTGATTCCAGAACCTTTGCATTTGGGGCTAGGGGAAAACGGCTTTGGCGCTGAAGTTGTCTCTGAATGTGGAGTTGGTAGCATGTGAAACCCGCATGTGGAGCATTGGTTTGTGTGGGATGCTCTACCAGGTTCATTCCTAGATAATGCACTCAAAGGGCACTAAGCATAGAGTGTGAAAACTGAGTTTCCTTGAGAGCTGCTTGTAAGCCTGACGGTGTGTGACGTTGTTGAGCCAAATGGAGTTGTTCTCCCACATGAAGCACTCGGCTGATGCTTCTTCAATATGCCCGTCACCAACATGCAGTGTTGCCTTGACCTATCATACTCAGAGACGAATATGTGATTCCAGAACCTTTGCATTTGGGGCTAGGGGAAAACGGCTTTGGCACTGAAGTTGTCTCTGAATGTGGAGTTGGTAGCATGTGAAACCCGCATGTGGAGCATTGGTTTGTGTGCGATACACAGCGAACTTCATTTCACTCCTATGCGCTCAATGGGCATTTAGCATAAAGGGTGAAAACGGAATTTCCTTGAGAGCTGCTTGTAAGCCTGACGGTGTGTGACGTTGTTGAGCCAAATGGAGTTGTTCTCCCACAAGAAGCACTCGGCTGATGCTTCTTCAATATGCCCGTCACCAACATGCAGTGTTGCCTTGACCTATCATACTCAGAGACGAATATGTGATTCCAGAACCTTTGCATTTGGGGCTAGGGGAAAACGGCTTTGGCGCTGAAGTTGTCTCTGAATGTGGAGTTGGTAGCATGTGAAACCCGCATGTGGAGCATTGGTTTGTGTGCGATACTCAGCAAACTTCATTTCAGTCCAATGCGCTCAATGGGCATTTAGCATAAAGGGTGAAAACGGA
The DNA here is from genome assembly GCF_030435755.1 of Ochotona princeps. Taxonomy (NCBI): domain Eukaryota; kingdom Metazoa; phylum Chordata; class Mammalia; order Lagomorpha; family Ochotonidae; genus Ochotona; species Ochotona princeps. The sequence continues at coordinate 19,556 of NW_026700596.1, forward strand.
GTTTCCTTGAGAGCTGCTTGTAAGCCTGACAGTGTGTGACGTTGGTGAGCCAAATGGAGTTGTTCTCCCACAAGAATCACTCGGCTGATGCTTCTTCAATATGGGCGTCACCAACATGCAGTGTTGCCTTGACCTATCATACTCAGAGACGAATAGGTGATTCCAGAACCTTTGCATTTGGGGCTAGGGGAAAACGGCTTTGGCGCTGAAGTGGTCTCTGAATGTGGAGTTGGTAGCATGTGAAACCCGCATGTGGAGCATTGGTTTGTGTGCGATACTCAGCAAACTTCATTTCAGTCCAATGCGCTCAATGGGCATTTAGCATAAAGGGTGAAAAGGGAGTTTCCTTGAGAGCTGCTTGTAAGCCTGACGGTGTGTGACGTTGGTGAGCCAAATGGAGTTGTTCTCCCACAAGAAGCACTCGGCTGATGCTTCTTCAATATCCCCGTCACCAACATGCAGTGTTGCCTTGACCTATCATACTCAGAGACGAATATGTGATTCCAGAACCTTTGCATTTCGGGCTAGGCGAAAACGGCTTTGGCGCTGAAGTTGTCTCTGAATGTGGAGTTGGTAGCATGTGAAACCCGCATGTGGAGCATTGGTTTGTGTGGGATGCTCTACCAGGTTCATTCCTAGATAATGCACTCAAAGGGCACTAAGCATAGAGTGTGAAAACTGAGTTTCCTTGAGAGCTGCTTGTAAGCCTGACGGTGTGTGACGTTGTTGAGCCAAATGGAGTTGTTCTCCCACAAGAAGCACTCGGCTGATGCTTCTTCAATATGCCCGTCACCAACATGCAGTGTTGCCTTGACCTATCATACTCAGAGACGAATATGTGATTCCAGAACCTTTGCATTTGGGGCTAGGGGAAAACGGCTTTGGCGCTGAAGTTGTCTCTGAATGTGGAGTTGGTAGCATGTGAAACCCGCATGTGGAGCATTGGTTTGTGTGCGATACTCAGCAAACTTCATTTCAGTCCAATGCGCTCAATGGGCATTTAGCATAAAGGGTGAAAACGGAGTTTCCTTGAGAGCTGCTTGTAAGCCTGATGGTGTGTGACGTTAGTGAGCCAAATGGAGTTGTTCTCCCACAAGAAGCACTTGGCTGATGCTTCTTCAATATGCCCGTCACCAACATGCAGTGTTGCCTTGACCTATCATACACAGAGACGAATATGTGATTCCAGAACCTTTGCATTTGGGGCTAGGGGAAAACGGCTTTGGCGCTGAAGTTGTCTCTGAATGTGGAGTTGGTAGCATGTGAAACCCGCATGTGGAGCATTGGTTTGTGTGCGAAACTCAGCAAACTTCATTTCAGTCCAGTGCGCTCAATGGGCATTTAGCATAAAGGGTGAAAACGGAGTTTCCTTGAGAGCTGCTTGTAAGCCTGATGGTGTGTGACGTTGGTGAGCCAAATGGAGTTGTTCTCCCACAAGAAGCACTCGGCTGATGCTTCTTCAATATGCCCGTCACCAACATGCAGTGTTGCCTTGACCTATCATACTCAGAGACGAATATGTGATTCCAGAACCTTTGCATTTGGGGCTAGGGGAAAATGGCTTTGGCGCTGAAGTTGTCTCTGAATGTGGAGTTGGTAGCATGTGAAACCCGCATGTGGAGCATTGGTTTGTGTGCGATACTCAGCAAACTTCATTTCAGTCCAATGAGCTCGCATAAAGGGTGAAAACGGAGTTTCCTTGAGAGCTGCTTGTAAGCCTGATGGTGTGTGACGTTAGTGAGCCAAATGGAGTTGTTCTCCCACAAGAAGCACTTGGCTGATGCTTCTTCAATATGCCCGTCACCAACATGCAGTGTTGCCTTGACCTATCATACTCAGAGACGAATATGTGATTCCAGAACCTTTGCATTTGGGGCTAGGGGAAAACGGCTTTGGCGCTGAAGTTGTCTCTGAATGTGGAGTTGGTAGCATGTGAAACCCGCATGTGGAGCATTGGTTTGTGTGCGAAACTCAGCAAACTTCATTTCAGTCCAATGCGCTCAATGGGCATTTAGCATAAAGGGTGAAAAGGGAGTTTCCTTGAGAGCTGCTGGTAAGCCTGACGGTGTGTGATGTTGGTGAGCCAAATGGAGTTGTTCTCCCACAAGAATCACTCGGCTGATGCTTCTTCAATATGGGCGTCACCAACATGCAGTGTTGCCTTGACCTATCATACTCAGAGACGAATAGGTGATTCCAGAACCTTTGCATTTGGGGCTAGGGGAAAACGGCTTTGGCGCTGAAGTTGTCTCTGAATGTGGAGTTGGTAGCATGTGAAACCCGCATGTGGAGCATTGGTTTGTGTGCGATACTCAGCAAACTTCATTTCAGTCCAATGCGCTCAATGGGCATTTAGCATAAAGGGTGAAAACCGAGTTTCCTTGAGAGCTGCTTGTAAGCCTGACGGTGTGTGACGTTGGTGAGCCAAATGGAGTTGTTCTCCCACAAGAAGCACTCGGCTGATGCTTCTTCAATATGCCCGTCACCAACATGCAGTGTTGCCTTGACCTATCATACTCAGAGACGAATATGTGATTCCAGAACCTTTGCATTTCAGGCTAGGCGAAAACGGCTTTGGCGCTGAAGTTGTCTCTGAATGTGGAGTTGGTAGCATGTGAAACCCGCATGTGGAGCATTCGTTTGTGTGGGATGCTCTACCAGGTTCATTCCTAGATAATGCACTCAAAGGGCACTAAGCATAGAGTGTGAAAACTGAGTTTCCTTGAGAGCTGCTTGTAAGCCTGACGGTGTGTGACGTTGTTGAGCCAAATGGAGTTGTTCTCCCACAAGAAGCACTCGGCTGATGCTTCTTCAATATGCCCGTCACCAACATGCAGTGTTGCCTTGACCTATCATACTCAGAGACGAATATGTGATTCCAGAACCTTTGCATTTGGGGCTAGGGGAAAACGGCTTTGGCGCTGAAGTTGTCTCTGAATGTGGAGTTGGTAGCATGTGAAACCCGCATGTGGAGCATTGGTTTGTGTGCGATACTCAGCAAACTTCATTTCAGTCCAATGCGCTCAATGGGCATTTAGCATAAAGGGTGAAAACGGAGTTTCCTTGAGAGCTGCTTGTAAGCCTGATGGTGTGTGACGTTGGTGAGCCAAATGGAGTTGTTCTCCCACAAGAAGCACTTGGCTGATGCTTCTTCAATATGCCCGTCACCAACATGCAGTGTTGCCTTGACCTATCATACACAGAGACGAATATGTGATTCCAGAACCTTTGCATTTGGGGCTAGGGGAAAACGGCTTTGGCGCTGAAGTTGTCTCTGAATGTGGAGTTGGTAGCATGTGAAACCCGCATGTGGAGCATTGGTTTGTGTGCGAAACTAAGCAAACTTCATTTCAGTCCAGTGCGCTCAATGGGCATTTAGCATAAAGGGTGAAAACGGAGTTTCCTTGAGAGCTGCTTGTAAGCCTGATGGTGTGTGACGTTGGTGAGCCAAATGGAGTTGTTCTCCCACAAGAAGCACTCGGCTGATGCTTCTTCAATATGCCCGTCACCAACATGCAGTGTTGCCTTGACCTATCATACTCAGAGACGAATATGTGATTCCAGAACCTTTGCATTTGGGGCTAGGGGAAAATGGCTTTGGCGCTGAAGTTGTCTCTGAATGTGGAGTTGGTAGCATGTGAAACCCGCATGTGGAGCATTGGTTTGTGTGCGATACTCAGCAAACTTCATTTCAGTCCAATGAGCTCGCATAAAGGGTGAAAACGGAGTTTCCTTGAGAGCTGCTTGTAAGCCTGATGGTGTGTGACGTTAGTGAGCCAAATGGAGTTGTTCTCCCACAAGAAGCACTTGGCTGATGCTTCTTCAATATGCCCGTCACCAACATGCAGTGTTGCCTTGACCTATCATACTCAGAGACGAATATGTGATTCCAGAACCTTTGCATTTGGGGCTAGGGGAAAACGGCTTTGGCGCTGAAGTTGTCTCTGAATGTGGAGTTGGTAGCATGTGAAACCCGCATGTGGAGCATTGGTTTGTGTGCGATACTCAGCAAACTTCATTTCAGTCCAATGCCCTCAATGGGCATTTAGCATAAAGGGTGAAAACGGAGTTTCCTTGAGAGCAGCTTGTAAGCCTGACGGTGTGTGACGTTGGTGAGCCAAATGGAGTTGTACTCCCACAAGAAGCACTCGGCTGATGCTTCTTCAATATGCCCGTCACCAACATGCAGTGTTGCCTTGACCTATCATACTCAGAGACGAATATGTGATTCCAGAACCTTTGCATTTGGGGCTAGGGGAAAACGGCTTTGGCGCTGAAGTTGTCTCTGAATGTGGAGTTGGTAGCATGTGAAACCCGCATGTGGAGCATTGGTTTGTGTGGGATGCTCTACCAGGTTCATTCCTAGATAATGCACTCAAAGGGCACTAAGCATAGAGTGTGAAAACTGAGTTTCCTTGAGAGCTGCTTGTAAGCCTGACGGTGTGTGACGTTGTTGAGCCAAATGGAGTTGTTCTCCCACATGAAGCACTCGGCTGATGCTTCTTCAATATGCCCGTCACCAACATGCAGTGTTGCCTTGACCTATCATACTCAGAGACGAATATGTGATTCCAGAACCTTTGCATTTGGGGCTAGGGGAAAACGGCTTTGGCACTGAAGTTGTCTCTGAATGTGGAGTTGGTAGCATGTGAAACCCGCATGTGGAGCATTGGTTTGTGTGCGATACACAGCGAACTTCATTTCACTCCTATGCGCTCAATGGGCATTTAGCATAAAGGGTGAAAACGGAATTTCCTTGAGAGCTGCTTGTAAGCCTGACGGTGTGTGACGTTGTTGAGCCAAATGGAGTTGTTCTCCCACAAGAAGCACTCGGCTGATGCTTCTTCAATATGCCCGTCACCAACATGCAGTGTTGCCTTGACCTATCATACTCAGAGACGAATATGTGATTCCAGAACCTTTGCATTTGGGGCTAGGGGAAAACGGCTTTGGCGCTGAAGTTGTCTCTGAATGTGGAGTTGGTAGCATGTGAAACCCGCATGTGGAGCATTGGTTTGTGTGCGATACTCAGCAAACTTCATTTCAGTCCAATGCGCTCAATGGGCATTTAGCATAAAGGGTGAAAACGGAGTTTCCTTGAGAGCTGCTTGTAAGCCTGACAGTGTGTGACGTTGGTGAGCCAAATGGAGTTGTTCTCCCACAAGAATCACTCGGCTGATGCTTCTTCAATATGGGCGTCACCAACATGCAGTGTTGCCTTGACCTATCATACTCAGAGACGAATAGGTGATTCCAGAACCTTTGCATTTGGGGCTAGGGGAAAACGGCTTTGGCGCTGAAGTGGTCTCTGAATGTGGAGTTGGTAGCATGTGAAACCCGCATGTGGAGCATTGGTTTGTGTGCGATACTCAGCAAACTTCATTTCAGTCCAATGCGCTCAATGGGCATTTAGCATAAAGGGTGAAAAGGGAGTTTCCTTGAGAGCTGCTTGTAAGCCTGACGGTGTGTGACGTTGGTGAGCCAAATGGAGTTGTTCTCCCACAAGAAGCACTCGGCTGATGCTTCTTCAATATCCCCGTCACCAACATGCAGTGTTGCCTTGACCTATCATACTCAGAGACGAATATGTGATTCCAGAACCTTTGCATTTCGGGCTAGGCGAAAACGGCTTTGGCGCTGAAGTTGTCTCTGAATGTGGAGTTGGTAGCATGTGAAACCCGCATGTGGAGCATTGGTTTGTGTGGGATGCTCTACCAGGTTCATTCCTAGATAATGCACTCAAAGGGCACTAAGCATAGAGTGTGAAAACTGAGTTTCCTTGAGAGCTGCTTGTAAGCCTGACGGTGTGTGACGTTGTTGAGCCAAATGGAGTTGTTCTCCCACAAGAAGCACTCGGCTGATGCTTCTTCAATATGCCCGTCACCAACATGCAGTGTTGCCTTGACCTATCATACTCAGAGACGAATATGTGATTCCAGAACCTTTGCATTTGGGGCTAGGGGAAAACGGCTTTGGCGCTGAAGTTGTCTCTGAATGTGGAGTTGGTAGCATGTGAAACCCGCATGTGGAGCATTGGTTTGTGTGCGATACTCAGCAAACTTCATTTCAGTCCAATGCGCTCAATGGGCATTTAGCATAAAGGGTGAAAACGGAGTTTCCTTGAGAGCTGCTTGTAAGCCTGATGGTGTGTGACGTTAGTGAGCCAAATGGAGTTGTTCTCCCACAAGAAGCACTTGGCTGATGCTTCTTCAATATGCCCGTCACCAACATGCAGTGTTGCCTTGACCTATCATACACAGAGACGAATATGTGATTCCAGAACCTTTGCATTTGGGGCTAGGGGAAAACGGCTTTGGCGCTGAAGTTGTCTCTGAATGTGGAGTTGGTAGCATGTGAAACCCGCATGTGGAGCATTGGTTTGTGTGCGAAACTCAGCAAACTTCATTTCAGTCCAGTGCGCTCAATGGGCATTTAGCATAAAGGGTGAAAACGGAGTTTCCTTGAGAGCTGCTTGTAAGCCTGATGGTGTGTGACGTTGGTGAGCCAAATGGAGTTGTTCTCCCACAAGAAGCACTCGGCTGATGCTTCTTCAATATGCCCGTCACCAACATGCAGTGTTGCCTTGACCTATCATACTCAGAGACGAATATGTGATTCCAGAACCTTTGCATTTGGGGCTAGGGGAAAATGGCTTTGGCGCTGAAGTTGTCTCTGAATGTGGAGTTGGTAGCATGTGAAACCCGCATGTGGAGCATTGGTTTGTGTGCGATACTCAGCAAACTTCATTTCAGTCCAATGAGCTCGCATAAAGGGTGAAAACGGAGTTTCCTTGAGAGCTGCTTGTAAGCCTGATGGTGTGTGACGTTAGTGAGCCAAATGGAGTTGTTCTCCCACAAGAAGCACTTGGCTGATGCTTCTTCAATATGCCCGTCACCAACATGCAGTGTTGCCTTGACCTATCATACTCAGAGACGAATATGTGATTCCAGAACCTTTGCATTTGGGGCTAGGGGAAAACGGCTTTGGCGCTGAAGTTGTCTCTGAATGTGGAGTTGGTAGCATGTGAAACCCGCATGTGGAGCATTGGTTTGTGTGCGATACTCAGCAAACTTCATTTCAGTCCAATGCCCTCAATGGGCATTTAGCATAAAGGGTGAAAACGGAGTTTCCTTGAGAGCAGCTTGTAAGCCTGACGGTGTGTGACGTTGGTGAGCCAAATGGAGTTGTACTCCCACAAGAAGCACTCGGCTGATGCTTCTTCAATATGCCCGTCACCAACATGCAGTGTTGCCTTGACCTATCATACTCAGAGACGAATATGTGATTCCAGAACCTTTGCATTTCAGGCTAGGCGAAAACGGCTTTGGCGCTGAAGTTGTCTCTGAATGTGGAGTTGGTAGCATGTGAAACCCGCATGTGGAGCATTGGTTTGTGTGGGATGCTCTACCAGGTTCATTCCTAGATAATGCACTCAAAGGGCACTAAGCATAGAGTGTGAAAACTGAGTTTCCTTGAGAGCTGCTTGTAAGCCTGACGGTGTGTGATGTTGTTGAGCCAAATGGAGTTGTTCTCCCACATGAAGCACTCGGCTGATGCTTCTTCAATATGCCCGTCACCAACATGCAGTGTTGCCTTGACCTATCATACTCAGAGACGAATATGTGATTCCAGAACCTTTGCATTTGGGGCTAGGGGAAAACGGCTTTGGCACTGAAGTTGTCTCTGAATGTGGAGTTGGTAGCATGTGAAACCCGCATGTGGAGCATTGGTTTGTGTGCAATACACAGCGAACTTCATTTCACTCCTATGCGCTCAATGGGCATTTAGCATAAAGGGTGAAAACGGAATTTCCTTGAGAGCTGCTTGTAAGCCTGACGGTGTGTGACGTTGTTGAGCCAAATGGAGTTGTTCTCCCACAAGAAGCACTCGGCTGATGCTTCTTCAATATGCCCGTCACCAACATGCAGTGTTGCCTTGACCTATCATACTCAGAGACGAATATGTGATTCCAGAACCTTTGCATTTGGGGCTAGGGGAAAACGGCTTTGGCGCTGAAGTTGTCTCTGAATGTGGAGTTGGTAGCATGTGAAACCCGCATGTGGAGCATTGGTTTGTGTGCGATACTCAGCAAACTTCATTTCAGTCCAATGCGCTCAATGGGCATTTAGCATAAAGGGTGAAAACGGAGTTTCCTTGAGAGCTGCTTGTAAGCCTGACAGTGTGTGACGTTGGTGAGCCAAATGGAGTTGTTCTCCCACAAGAAGCACTCGGCTGATGCTTCTTCAATATCCCCGTCACCAACATGCAGTGTTGCCTTGACCTATCATACTCAGAGACGAATATGTGATTCCAGAACCTTTGCATTTCGGGCTAGGCGAAAACGGCTTTGGTGCTGAAGTTGTCTCTGAATGTGGAGTTGGTAGCATGTGAAACCCGCATGTGGAGCATTGGTTTGTGTGTGATGCTCTACCAGGTTCATTCCTAGATAATGCACTCAAAGGGCACTAAGCATAGCGTGTGAAAACTGAGTTTCCTTGAGAGCTGCTTGTAAGCCTGACGGTGTGTGACGTTGGTGAGCCAAATGGAGTTGTTCTCCCACAAGAACCACTCGGCTGATGCTTCTTCAATATGCCCGTCACCAACATGCAGTGTTGCCTTGACCTATCATACTCAGAGACGAATATGTGATTCCAGAACCTTTGCATTTGGGGCTAGGGGAAAACGGCTTTGGCGCTGAAGTTGTCTCTGAATGTGGAGTTGGTAGCATGTGAAACCCGCATGTGGAGCATTGGTTTGTGTGCGATACTCAGCAAACTTCATTTCAGTCCAATGCGCTCAATGGGCATTTAGCATAAAGGGTGAAAACGGAGTTTCCTTGAGAGCTGCTTGTAAGCCTGATGGTGTGTGACGTTAGTGAGCCAAATGGAGTTGTTCTCCCACAAGAAGCACTTGGCTGATGCTTCTTCAATATGCCCGTCACCAACATGCAGTGTTGCCTTGACCAATCATACTCAGAGACGAATATGTGATTCCAGAACCTTTGCATTTGGGGCTAGGGGAAAACGGCTTTGGCGCTGAAGTTGTCTCTGAATGTGGAGTTGGTAGCATGTGAAACCCGCATGTGGAGCATTGGTTTGTGTGCGAAACTCAGCAAACTTCATTTCAGTCCAGTGCGCTCAATGGGCATTTAGCATAAAGGGTGAAAACGGAGTTTCCTTGAGAGCTGCTTGTAAGCCTGATGGTGTGTGACGTTGGTGAGCCAAATGGAGTTGTTCTCCCACAAGAAGCACTCGGCTGATGCTTCTTCAATATGCCCTTCACCAACATGCAGTGTTGCCTTGACCTATCATACTCAGAGACGAATATGTGATTCCAGAACCTTTGCATTTGGGGCTAAGGGAAAATGGCTTTGGCGCTGAAGTTGTCTCTGAATGTGGAGTTGGTAGCATGTGAAACCCGCATGTGGAGCATTGGTTTGTGTGCGATACTCAGCAAACTTCATTTCAGTCCAATGAGCTCGCATAAAGGGTGAAAACGGAGTTTCCTTGAGAGCTGCTTGTAAGCCTGATGGTGTGTGACGTTAGTGAGCCAAATGGAGTTGTTCTCCCACAAGAAGCACTTGGCTGATGCTTCTTCAATATGCCCGTCACCAACATGCAGTGTTGCCTTGACCTATCATACTCAGAGACGAATATGTGATTCCAGAACCTTTGCATTTGGGGCTAGGGGAAAACGGCTTTGGCGCTGAAGTTGTCTCTGAATGTGGAGTTGGTAGCATGTGAAACCCGCATGTGGAGCATTGGTTTGTGTGCGATACTCAGCAAACTTCATTTCAGTCCAATGCCCTCAATGGGCATTTAGCATAAAGGGTGAAAACGGAGTTTCCTTGAGAGCTGCTTGTAAGCCTGATGGTGTGTGACGTTGGTGAGCCAAATGGAGCTGTTCTCCAACAAGAAGCACTCGGCTGATGCTTCTTCAATATGCCCGTCACCAACATGCAGTGTTGCCTTGACCTATCATACTCAGAGACGAATATGTGATTCCAGAACCTTTGCATTTGGGGCTAGAGGAGAAGGGCTTTGGCGCTGAAGTTGTCTCTGAATGTGGAGTTGGTAGCATGTGAAACCCGCATGTGGAGCATTGGTTTGTGTGCGAAACTCAGCAAACTTCATTTCAGTCCAATGCGCTCAATGGGCATTTAGCATAAAGGGTGAAAAGGGAGTTTCCTTGAGAGCTGCTTGTAAGCCTGACGGTGTGTGACGTTGGTGAGCCAAATGGAGTTGTTCTCCCACAAGGAGCACTCGGCTGATGCTTCTTCAATATGGGCGTCACCAACATGCAGTGTTGCCTTGACCTATCATACTCAGAGACGAATATGTGATTCCAGAACCTTTGCATTTCAGGCTAGGCGAAAACGGCTTTGGCGCTGAAGTTGTCTCTGAATGTGGAGTTGGTAGCATGTGAAACCCGCATGTGGAGCATTGGTTTGTGTGGGATGCTCTACCAGGTTCATTCCTAGATAATGCACTCAAAGGGCACTAAGCATAGAGTGTGAAAACTGAGTTTCCTTGAGAGCTGCTTGTAAGCCTGACGGTGTGTGACGTTGTTGAGCCAAATGGAGTTGTTCTCCCACAAGAAGCACTCGGCTGATGCTTCTTCAATATGCCCGTCACCAACATGCAGTGTTGCCTTGACCTATCATACTCAGAGACGAATATGTGATTCCAGAACCTTTGCATTTGGGGCTAGGGGAAAACGGCTTTGGCGCTGAAGTTGTCTCTGAATGTGGAGTTGGTAGCATGTGAAACCCGCATGTGGAGCATTGGTTTGTGTGCGATACTCAGCAAACTTCATTTCAGTCCAATGCGCTCAATGGGCATTTAGCATAAAGGGTGAAAACGGAGTTTCCTTGAGAGCTGCTTGTAAGCCTGATGGTGTGTGACGTTAGTGAGCCAAATGGAGTTGTTCTCCCACAAGAAGCACTTGGCTGATGCTTCTTCAATATGCCCGTCACCAACATGCAGTGTTGCCTTGACCTATCATACTCAGAGACGAATATGTGATTCCAGAACCTTTGCATTTGGGGCTAGGGGAAAACGGCTTTGGCGCTGAAGTTGTCTCTGAATGTGGAGTTGGTAGCATGTGAAACCCGCATGTGGAGCATTGGTTTGTGTGCGAAACTCAGCAAACTTCATTTCAGTCCATTGCGCTCAATGGGCGTTTAGCATAAAGGGTGAAAACGGAGTTTCCTTGAGAGCTGCTTGTAAGCCTGATGGTGTGTGACGTTGGTGAGCCAAATGGAGTTGTTCTCCCACAAGAAGCACTCGGCTGATGCTTCTTCAATATGCCCGTCACCAACATGCAGTGTTGCCTTGACCTATCATACTCAGAGACGAATATGTGATTCCAGAACCTTTGCATTTCGGGCTAGGGGAAAATGGCTTTGGCGCTGAAGTTGTCTCTGAATGTGGAGTTGGTAGCATGTGAAACCCGCATGTGGAGCATTGGTTTGTGTGCGATACTCAGCAAACTTCATTTCAGTCCAATGAGCTCGCATAAAGGGTGAAAACAGAGTTTCCTTGAGAGCTGCTAGTAAGCCTGATGGTGTGTGACGTTAGTGAGCCAAATGGAGTTGTTCTCCCACAAGAAGCACTCGGCTGATGCTTCTTCAATATGCCCGTCACCAACATGCAGTGTTGCGTTGACCTATCATACTCAGAGACGAATATGTGATTCCAGAACCTTTGCATTTGGGGCTAGGGGAAAACGGCTTTGGCGCTGAAGTTGTCTCTGAATGTGGAGTTGGTAGCATGTGAAACCCGCATGTGGAGCATTGGTTTGTGTGCGATACTCAGCAAACTTCATTTCAGTCCAATGCCCTCAATGGGCATTTAGCATAAAGGGTGAAAACGGAGTTTCCTTGAGAGCTGCTTGTAAGCCTGATGGTGTGTGACGTTGGTGAGCCAAATGGAGCTGTTCTCCCACAAGAAGCACTCGGCTGATGCTTCTTCAATATGCCCGTCACCAACATGCAGTGTTGCCTTGACCTATCATACTCAGAGACGAATATGTGATTCCAGAACCTTTGCATTTGGGGCTAGAGGAGAAGGGCTTTGGCGCTGAAGTTGTCTCTGAATGTGGAGTTGGTAGCATGTGAAACCCGCATGTGGAGCATTGGTTTGTGTGCGAAACTCAGCAAACTTCATTTCAGTCCAATGCGCTCAATGGGCATTTAGCATAAAGGGTGACAATGGAGTTTCCTTGAGAGCTGCTTGTAAGCCTGACGGTGTGTGACGTTAGTGAGCCAAATGGAGTTGTTCTCCCACAAGAAGCACTCGGCTGATGCTTCTTCAATATGCCCGTCACCAACATGCAGTGTTGCCTTGACCTATCATACTCAGAGACGAATATGTGATTCCAGAACCTTTGCATTTGGGGCAAGGGGAAAACGGCTTTGGCGCTGAAGTTGTCTCTGAATGTGGAGTTGGTAGCATGTGAAACCCGCATGTGGAGCATTGGTTTGTGTGCGATACTCAGCAAACTTCATTTCAGTCCAATGCCCTCAATGGGCATTTAGCATAAAGGGTGAAAACGGAGTTTCCTTGAGAGCAGCTTGTAAGCCTGACGGTGTGTGACGTTGGTGAGCCAAATGGAGTTGTACTCCCACAAGAAGCACTCGGCTGATGCTTCTTCAATATGCCCGTCACCAACATGCAGTGTTGCCTTGACCTATCATACTCAGAGACGAATATGTGATTCCAGAACCTTTGCATTTGGGGCTAGGGGAAAACGGCTTTGGCGCTGAAGTTGTCTCTGAATGTGGAGTTGGTAGCATGTGAAACCCGCATGTGGAGTATTGGTTTGTGTGCGAAACTCAGCAAACTTCATTTCAGTCCAATGCGCTCAATGGGCATTTAGCATCAAGGGTGAAAACGGAGTTTCCTTGAGAGCTGCTTGTAAGACTGATGGTGTGTGACGTTGGTGAGCCAAATGGAGTTGTTCTCCCACAAGAAGCACTCAGCTGATGCTTCTTCAATATGCCCGTCAACTACATGCAGTGTTGCCTTGACCTATCATACTCAGAGACGAATATGTGATTCCAGAACCTTTGCATTTGGGGCTAGGCGAAAACAGCTTTGGCGCTGAAGTTGTCTCTGAATGTGGAGTTGGTAGCATGTGAAACCCGCATGTGGAGCATTGGTTTGTGTGCGATACTCAGCAAACTTCATTTCAGTCCAATGCGCTCAATGGGCATTTAGCATAAAGGGTGAAAATGGAGTTTCCTTGAGAGCTGCTTGTAAGCCTGACGGTGTGTGACGTTGGTGAGCCAAATGGAGCTGTTCTCCCACAAGAACCACTCGGCTGATGCTTCTTCAATATGCCCGTCACCAACATGCAGTGTTGCCTTGACCTATCATACTCAGAGACGAATATGTGATTCCAGAACCTTTGCATTTGGGGCTAGGGGAAAATGGCTTTGGCGCTGAAGTTGTCTCTGAATGTGGAGTTGGTAGCATGTGAAACCCGCATGTGGAGCATTGGTTTGTGTGCGATACTCAGCAAACTTCATTTCAGTCCAATGAGCTCGCATAAAGGGTGAAAACGGAGTTTCCTTGAGAGCTGCTTGTAAGCCTGATGGTGTGTGACGTTAGTGAGCCAAATGGAGTTGTTCTCCCACAAGAAGCACTTGGCTGATGCTTCTTCAATATGCCCGTCACCAACATGCAGTGTTGCCTTGACCTATCATACTCAGAGACGAATATGTGATTCCAGAACCTTTGCATTTGGGGCTAGGGGAAAACGGCTTTGGCGCTGAAGTTGTCTCTGAATGTGGAGTTGGTAGCATGTGAAACCCGCATGTGGAGCATTGGTTTGTGTGCGATACTCAGCAAACTTCATTTCAGTCCAATGCCCTCAATGGGCATTTAGCATAAAGGGTGAAAACGGAGTTTCCTTGAGAGCTGCTTGTAAGCCTGATGGTGTGTGACGTTGGTGAGCCAAATGGAGCTGTTCTCCCACAAGAAGCACTCGGCTGATGCTTCTTCAATATGCCCGTCACCAACATGCAGTGTTGCCTTGACCTATCATACTCAGAGACGAATATGTGATTCCAGAACCTTTGCATTTGGGGCTAGAGGAGAAGGGCTTTGGCGCTGAAGTTGTCTCTGAATGTGGAGTTGGTAGCATGTGAAACCCGCATGTGGAGCATTGGTTTGTGTGCGAAACTCAGCAAACTTCATTTCAGTCCAATGCGCTCAATGGGCATTTAGCATAAAGGGTGACAATGGAGTTTCCTTGAGAGCTGCTTGTAAGCCTGACGGTGTGTGACGTTAGTGAGCCAAATGGAGTTGTTCTCCCACAAGAAGCACTCGGCTGATGCTTCTTCAATATGCCCGTCACCAACATGCAGTGTTGCCTTGACCTATCATACTCAGAGACGAATATGTGATTCCAGAACCTTTGCATTTCGGGCAAGGGGAAAACGGCTTTGGCGCTGAAGTTGTCTCTGAATGTGGAGTTGGTAGCATGTGAAACCCGCATGTGGAGCATTGGTTTGTGTGCGATACTCAGCAAACTTCATTTCAGTCCAATGCCCTCAATGGGCATTTAGCATAAAGGGTGAAAACGGAGTTTCCTTGAGAGCAGCTTGTAAGCCTGACGGTGTGTGACGTTGGTGAGCCAAATGGAGTTGTACTCCCACAAGAAGCACTCGGCTGATGCTTCTTCAATATGCCCGTCACCAACATGCAGTGTTGCCTTGACCTATCATACTCAGAGACGAATATGTGATTCCAGAACCTTTGCATTTGGGGCTAGGGGAAAACGGCTTTGGCGCTGAAGTTGTCTCTGAATGTGGAGTTGGTAGCATGTGAAACCCGCATGTGGAGTATTGGTTTGTGTGCGATACTCAGCAAACTTCATTTCAGTCCAATGCGCTCAATGGGCATTTAGCATCAAGGGTGAAAACGGAGTTTCCTTGAGAGCTGCTTGTAAGACTGATGGTGTGTGACGTTGGTGAGCCAAATGGAGTTGTTCTCCCACAAGAAGCACTCAGCTGATGCTTCTTCAATATGCCCGTCAACTACATGCAGTGTTGCCTTGACCTATCATACTCAGAGACGAATATGTGATTCCAGAACCTTTGCATTTGGGGCTAGGCGAAAACAGCTTTGGCGCTGAAGTTGTCTCTGAATGTGGAGTTGGTAGCATGTGAAACCCGCATGTGGAGCATTGGTTTGTGTGCGATACTCAGCAAACTTCATTTCAGTCCAATGCGCTCAATGGGCATTTAGCATAAAGGGTGAAAATGGAGTTTCCTTGAGAGCTGGTTGTAAGCCTGACGGTGTGTGACGTTAGTGAGCCAAATGGAGCTGTTCTCCCACAAGAACCACTCGGCTGATGCTTCTTCAATATGCCCGTCACCAACATGCAGTGTTGCCTTGACCTATCATACTCAGAGACGAATATGTGATTCCAGAACCTTTGCATTTGGGGCTAGGGGAAAATGGCTTTGGCGCTGAAGTTGTCTCTGAATGTGGAGTTGGTAGCATGTGAAACCCGCATGTGGAGCATTGGTTTGTGTGCGATACTCAGCAAACTTCATTTCAGTCCATTGCGCTCAATGGGCATTTAGCATAAAGGGTGAAAACGGAGTTTCCTTGAGAGCTGCTTGTAAGCCTGACGGTGTGTGACGTTGGTGAGCCAAATGGAGTTGTTTTCCCACAAGAAGCACTCGGCTCATGCTTCTTCAATATGCCCGTCAAAAACATGCAGTGTTGCCTTGACCTATCATACTCAGAGACGAATATGTGATTCCAGAACCTTTGCATTTGGGGCTAGTTGAAAATGGCTTTGGCGCTGAAGTTGTCTCTGAATGTGGAGTTGGTAGCATGTGAAACCCGCATGTGGAGCATTGGTTTGTGTGCGATACTCAGCAAACTTCATTTCAGTCCAATGCGCTCAATGGGCATTTAGCATAAAGGGTGAAAACGGAGTTTCCTTGAGAGCTGCTTGTAAGCCTGACGGTGTGTGACGTTGGTGAGCCAAATCGAGTTGTTCTCCCACAAGAAGCACTCGGCTGATGCTTCTTCAATATGCCCGTCACCAACATGCAGTGTTGCCTTGACCTATCATACTCAGAGACGAATATGTGATTCCAGAACCTTTGCATTTCGGGCTAGGGGAAAACGGCTTTGGCGCTGAAGTTGTCTCTGAATGTGGAGTTGGTAGCATGTGAAACCCGCATGTGGAGCATTGGTATGTGTGCGATACTCAGCAAACTTCATTTCAGTCCAATGCGCTCAATGGGCATTTAGCATAAAGGGTGAAAACGAAGTTTCCTTGAGAGCGGCTTGTAAGCCTGACGGTGAGTGACGTTGGTGAGCCAAATGGAGTTGTTCTCCCACAAGAAGCACTCGGCTGATGCTTCTTCAATATGCCCGTCACCAACATGCAGTGTTGCCTTCACCTATCATACTCAGAGACGAATATGTGATTCCAGAACCTTTGCATTTGGGGCTGGAGGAGAAGGGCTTTGGCGCTGAAGTTGTCTCTGAATGTGGAGTTGGT
The DNA here is from genome assembly GCF_030435755.1 of Ochotona princeps. Taxonomy (NCBI): domain Eukaryota; kingdom Metazoa; phylum Chordata; class Mammalia; order Lagomorpha; family Ochotonidae; genus Ochotona; species Ochotona princeps. The sequence continues at coordinate 36,086 of NW_026700596.1, forward strand.
GGCATGTGAAACCCGCATGTGGAGGAGCCGAGTGGTTCTTGTGGGAGAACAACTCCATTTTGCTCAGTAACTTCACACACCATCAGGCTTCCAAGCAGCTCTCAAGGAAACTCAGTTTTCACACTCTATGCTTAGTGCCCTTTGAGTGCCTAAGACGGAAATGAAGCTTGGTGAGAAACCAACACAAACGAATGCTCCACATGCGGGTTTCACATCCCACCAACTCCACATTCACAGGCAACTTCAGCGCCACAGCCCTTTTGAGATAGCCCTCAATGCAAAGGCTCTAGACGCAAATATTGGTGTGAGAGCTAATTCAATCAAGGAAACACTGCATGTTGGTGAAGGACATATTGAAGAAGGATCAGCCGAGTGGTTCTTGTGGGAGAACAACTCCATTTGGCTCACTAACTTCACACACCATCAGGCTTCCAAGCAGCTCTCAAGGAAACTCAGGTTTCACACTCTATGCCTAGTGCCCTTGGAGTGCATTATCTATGAATGAACCTGGTAGAGCATCCCACACCAACGAATGCTCCACATGCGGGTTTCACATGCCACCAACTACACATTCACACGCAGCTTCAGCGCCACAACCGTTTTCAAATAGCCCTCAATGCAAAGGCTCTAGACGCAAATATTGGTGTGAGAGCTAATTCAATCAAGGAAACACTGCATGTTGGTGAAGGGCATATTGAAGAAGGATCAGCCGAGTGGTTTTTGTGGGAGAACAACTCCATTTGGCTCACTAACTTCACACACCATCAGGCTTCCAAGCAGCTCTCAAGGAAACTCAGTTTTCACACTCTATGCTTAGTGCCCTTTGAGTGCATTATCTAGGAATGAGCCTGGTCGAGCATCCCACAAAAACGAATGCTCCACATGCGGGTTTCACATGCCACCAACTCCACATTCACAGGCAACTTCAGCGCCACAGCCATTTTCAGATAGCCCTCAATGCAAAGGCTCTAGACGCAAATATTGGTGTGAGAGCTAATTCAATCAAGGAAACACTGCATGTTGGTGAAGGGCATATTGGAGAAGGATCAGCCGAGTGGTTCTTGTGGGAGAACAACTCCATTTGGCTCACTAACTTCACACACCATCAGGCTTCCAAGCAGCTCTCAAGGAAACTTAGTTTTCACACTCTATGCTTAGTGCCCTTTGAGTGCATTATCTAGGAATGAACCTGGTAGAGCATCCCACACAAACGAATGCTCCACATGCGGGTTTCACATGCCACCAACTACACATTCACAGGCAGCTTCAGCGCCACAACCGTTTTCAAATAGCCCTCAATGCAAAGGCTCTAGACGCAAATATTGGTGTGAGAGCTAATTCAATCAAGGAAACACTGCATGTTGGTGAAGGGCATATTGAAGAACGATCAGCCGAGTGGTTCTTGTGGGAGAACAACTCCATTTGGCTCACTAACTTCACACACCATCAGGCTTCCAAGCAGCTCTCAAGGAAACTCAGTTTGCACACTCTATGCTTAGTGCCGTTTGAGTACCTAGGCCTGAAATGAATCTTGGTGAGCATCCCACACAAACGAATGCTCCACATGCGGGTTTCACATGCCACCAACTCCACATTCACAGGCAACTTCAGCGCCACAGCCGTTTTCAGATAGCCCTCAATGCAAAGGCTCTAGACGCAAATATTGGTGTGAGAGCTAATTCAATCAAGGAAACACTGCATGTTGGTGAAGGGCATATTGAAGAAGCATCAGCCGAGTGGTTCTTGTGGGAGAACAACTCCATTTGGCTCACTAACGTCACATACCATCAGGCTTCCAAGCAGCTCTCAAGGAAACTCAGATTTCACACTCTATGCTTAGTGCCCTTTGAGTGCATTATCTAGGAATGAACCTGGTAGAGCATCCCACACAAACGAATGCTCCACATGCGGGTTTCACATGCCACCAACTCCACATTCACAGGCAACTTCAGCGCCACAGCCATTTTCAGATAGCCCTCAGTGCAAAGGCTCTAGACGCAAATATTGGTGTGAGAGCTAATTCAATCAAGGAAACACTGCATGTTGGTGAAGGGCATATTGAAGAAGGATCAGCCGAGTGGTTCTTGTGGGAGAACAACTCCATTTGGCTCACTAACTTCACACACCATCAGGCTTCCAAGCAGCTCTCAAGGAAACTCAGTTTGCACACTCTATGCTTAGTGCCCTTTGAGTGCATTATCTAGGAATGAACCTGATAGAGCATCCCACAAAAACGAATGCTCCACATGCGGGTTTCACATGCCACCAACTCCACATTCACAGGCAACTTCAGTGCCACAGCCGTTTTCAGATAGCCCTCAATGCAAAGGCTCTAGACGCAAATATTGGTGTGAGAGCTAATTCAATCAAGGAAACACTGCATGTTGGTGAAGGGCATATTGAAGAAGGATCAGCCGAATGATTCTTGTGGGAGAACAACTCCATTTGGCTCACTAACTTCACACACCATCAGGCTTCCAAGCAGCTCTCAAGGAAACTCAGTTTTCACACTCTATGCTTAGTGCCCTTTGAGTGCCTAAGACTGAAATGAAGCTTGGTGAGCATCCCACACAAACGAATGCTCCACATGCGGGTTTCACATGCCACCAACTCCACATTCTCAGGCAACTTCAGCGCCACAGCCATTTTCAGATAGCCCTCAATGCAAAGGCTCTAGACGCAAATATTGGTGTGAGAGCTAATTCAATCAAGGAAACACTGCATGTTGGTGAAGGGCATATTGAAGAAGGATCAGCCGAGTGGTTCTTGTGGGAGAACAACTCCATTTGGCTCACTAACTTCACACACCATCAGGCTTCCAAGCAGCTCTCAAGGAAACTCAGTTTTCACACTCTAGGCTTAGTGCCGTTTGAGTGCCTAGGCCTGAAATGAATCTTGGTGAGCATCCGACACAAACGAATGCTCCACATGCGGGTTTCACATGCCACCAACTCCACATTCACAGGCAACTTCAGCGCCACAGCCATTTTCAGAAAGCTCTCAATGCAAAGGCTCTAGACGCAAATATTGGTGTGAGAGCTAATTCAATCAAGGAAACACTGCATGTTGGTGAAGGGCATATTGAAGAAAAAGGATCAGCCGAGTGGTTCTTGTGGGAGAACAACTCCATTTGGCTCACTAACGTCACACACCATCAGGCTTCCAAGCAGCTCTCAAGGAAACTCAGATTTCACACTCTATGCTTAGTGCCCTTGGAGTGCATTATCTAGGAATGAACCTGGTAGAGCATCCCACACAAACGAATGCTCCACATGCGGGTTTCACATGCCACCAACTCCACATTCACAGGCAACTTCAGCGCCACAGCCGTTTTCAGATAGCCCTCAATGCAAAGGCTCTAGACGCAAATATTGGTGTGAGAGCTAATTCAATCAAGGAAACACTGCATGTTGGTGAAGGGCATATTGAAGAAGGATCAGCCGAGTGGTTCTTGTGGGAGAACAACTCCATTTGGCTCACTAACTGCACACACCATCAGGCTTCCAAGCAGCTCTCAAGGAAACTCAGTTTGCACACTCTATGCTTAGTGCCCTTTGAGTGCATTATCTAGGAATGAACCTGATAGAGCATCCGACACAAACGAATGCTCCACATGCGGGTTTCACATGCCACCAACTCCACATTCACAGGCAACTTCAGCGCCACAGCCGTTTTCAGATAGCCCTCAATGCAAAGGCTCTAGACGCAAATATTGGTGTGAGAGCTAATTCAATCAAGGCAACACTGCATGTTGGTGAAGGGCATATTGAAGAAGCATCAGCCGAGTGGTTCTTGTTGGAGAACAACTCATTTTGGCTCACTAACTTCACACACCATCAGGCTTCCAAGCAGCTCTCAAGGAAACTCAGTTTTCACACTCTATGCTTAGTGCCCTTTGAGTGCCTAGGACTGCAATGAAGTTTGGTGAGCATCCCACACAAACGAATGCTCCACATGCGGGTTTCACATCCCACCAACTCCACATTCACAGGCAACTTCAGCGCCACAGCCCTTTTGAGATAGCCCTCAATGGAAAGGCTCTAGACGCAAATATTGGTGTGAGAGCTAATTCAATCAAGGAAACACTGCATGTTGGTGAAGGGCATTTTGGAGAAGGATCAGCCGAGTGGTTCTTGTGGGAGAATAACTCCATTTGGCACACTAACTTCACACACCATCAGGCTTCCAAGCAGCTCTCAGGGAAACTCAGTTTTCACACTCTATGCTTAGTGCCCTTTGAGTGCCTAGGACTGAAATGAATCTTGGTTAGCATCCCACACAAACGAATGCTCCACATGCGGGTTTCACATGCCACCAACTCCACATTCACAGGAAACTTCAGCGCCACAGCCGTTTTCAGATAGCCCTCAATGCAAAGGCTCTAGACGCAAATATTGGTGTGAGAGCTAATTCAATCAAGGAAACACTGCATGTTGGTGAAGGGCATATTGAAGAAGGATCAGCCGAGTGGTTCTTGTGGGAGAATAACTCCTTTTGGCTCACTAACTTCACAAACCATCAGGCTTCCAAGCAGTTCTCAAGGAAACTCAGTTTTGACACTCTATGCTAGGTGCTCATTAAGTGCCTGGGACTGAAATGAAGCTTGGTGAGCATCCCACAAAAACGAATGCTCCACATGCGGGTTTCACATGCCACCAACTCCACATTCACAGGCAACTTCAGCGCCACAGCCGTTTTCAGATAGCCCTCAATGCAAAGGCTCTAGACGCAAATATTGGTGTGAGAGCTAATTCAATCAAGGAAACACTGCATGTTGGTGAAGGGCATTTTGGAGAAGGATCAGCCGAGTGGTTCTTTTGGGAGAACAACTCCATTTGGCTCACTAACTTCACACACCATCAGGCTTCCAAGCAGCTCTCAAGGAAACTCAGTTTGCACACTCTATGCTTAGTGCCCTTTGAGTGCATTATCTAGGAATGAACCTGATAGAGCATCCCACACAAACGAATGCTCCACATGCGGGTTTCACATGCCACCAACTCCACATTCACACGCAACTTCAGCGCCATAACCATTTTCAGATAGCCCTCAATGCAAAGGCTCTAGACGCAAATATTGGTGTGAGAGCTAATTCAATCAAGGAAACACTGCATGTTGGTGAAGGGCATATTGAAGAAGGATCAGCCGAGTGGTTCTTGTGGGAGAATAACTCCATTTGGCTCACTAACTTCACACACCATCAGGCTTCCAAGCAGCTCTCAGGGAAACTCAGTTTTCACACTCTATGCTTAGTGCCCTTTGAGTGCCTAGGACTGAAATGAATCTTGGTTAGCATCCCACACAAACGAATGCTCCACATGCGGGTTTCACATGCCACCAACTCCACAATCACAGGAAACTTCAGCGCCGCAGCTGTTTTGAGATAGCCCTCAATGCAAAGGCTCTAGACGCAAATATTGGTGTGAGAGCTAATTCAATCAAGGAAACACTGCATGTTGGTGAAGGGCATATTGGAGAAGGATCAGCCGAGTGGTTCTTTTGGGAGAACAACTCCATTTGGCTCACTAACTTCACACACCATCAGGCTTCCAAGCAGCTCTCAAGGAAACTCAGTTTGCACAATCTATGCTTAGTGCCCTTTGAGTGCATTATCTAGGAATGAACCTGATAGAGCATCCCACACAAACGAATGCTCCACATGCGGGTTTCACATGCCACCAACTCCACATTCACAAGCAACTTCAGCGCCACAGCCGTTTTGAGATAGCCCTCAATGCAAAGGCTCTAGACGCAAATATTGGTGTGAGAGCTAATTCAATCAAGGAAACACTGCATGTTGGTGAAGGGCATATTGAAGAAGGATCAGCCGAGTGGTTCTTGTGGGAGAATAACTCCTTTTGGCTCACTAACTTCACAAACCATCAGGCTTCCAAGCAGTTCTCAAGGAAACTCAGTTTTGACACTCTATTCTAGGTGCTCATTAAGTGCCTGGGACTGAAATGAAGCTTGGTGAGCATCCCACAAAAACGAATGCTCCACATGCGGGTTTCACATGCCACCAACTCCACATTCACAGGCAACTTCAGCGCCACAGCCGTTTTCAGATAGCCCTCAATGCAAAGGCTCTAGACGCAAATATTGGTGTGAGAGCTAATTCAATCAAGGAAACACTGCATGTTGGTGAAGGGCATATTGGAGAAGGATCAGCTGAGTGGTTCTTTTGGGAGAACAACTCCATTTGGCTCACTAACTTCACACACCATCAGGCTTCCAAACAGCTCTCAAGGAAACTCATTTTGCACACTCTATGCTTAGTGCCCTTTGAGAGCCTAGGACTGAAATGAGGCTTGGTGAGCATCCCACACAAACGAATGCTCCACATGCGGGTTTCACATGCCACCAACTCCACATTCACACGCAACTTCAGCGCCACAGCCGTTGTCAGATAGCCCTCAATGCAAAGGCTCTATACGCAAATATTGGTGTGAGAGCTAATTCAATCAAGGAAACACTGCATGTTGGTGAAGGGCATATTGAAGAAGGATCAGCCGAGTGGTTCTTGTGGGAGAACAACTCCATTTGGCTCACTAACTTCACACACCATCAGGCTTCCAAGCAGCTCTCAGGGAAACTCAGTTTTCACACTCTATGCTTAGTGCCCTTTGAGTGCATTATCTAGGAATCAACCTGGTAGAGCATCCCACACAAACGAATGCTCCACATGCGGGTTTCACATGCCACCAACTCCACATTCACAGGCAACTTCAGCGCCACAGCCGTTTTCAGATAGCCCTCAATGCAAAGGCTCTAGACGCAAATATTGGTGTGAGAGCTAATTCAATCAAGGAAACACTGCATGTTGGTGAAGGGCATATTGAAGAAGGATCAGCTGAGTGGTTCTTGTGGGAGAACAACTCCATTTGGCTCACTAACTTCACACACCATCAGGCTTCCAAGCAGCTCTCAGGGAATCTCAGTTTTCACACTCTATGCTTAGTGCCCTGTGAGTGCCTAGGACTGAAATGAATCTGGTAGAGCATCCCACACAAACGAATGCTCCACATGCGGGTTTCACATGCCACCAACTCCACATTCACAGGCAACTTCAGCGCCACAGCCGTTTTGAGATAGCCCTCAATGCAAAGGCTCTAGACGCAAATATTGGTGTGAGAGCTAATTCAATCAAGGAAACACTGCATGTTGGTGAAGGGCATATTGGAGAAGGATCAGCCGAGTGGTTCTTGTGGGAGAACAACTCCATTTGGCTCACTAACTTCACACACCATCAGGCTTCCAAACAGCTCTCAAGGAAACTCAGTTTGCACACTCTATGCTTAGTGCCCTTTGAGAGCCTATGACTGAAATGAGGCTTGGTGAGCATCCCACACAAACGAATGCTCCACATGCGGGTTTCACATGCCACCAACTCCACATTCACAGGCAACTTCAGCGCCACAGCCGTTTTGAGATAGCCCTCAATGCAAAGGCTCTAGACGCAAATATTGGTGTGAGAGTTAATTCAATCAAGGAAACACTGCATGTTGGTGAAGGGCATATTGAAGAAGGATCAGCCCCGAGTGGTTCTTGTGGGAGAACAACTCCATTTGGCTCACTAACTTCACACACCATCAGGCTTCCAAGCAGCTCTCAGGGAAACTCAGATTTCACACTCTATGCTTAGTGCCCTTTGAGTGCATTATCTAGGAATGAACCTGATAGAGCATCCCACACAAACGAATGCTCCACATGCGGGTTTCACATGCCACCAACTCCACATTCACAGGCAACTTCAGCGCCACAGCCGTTTTCAGATAGCCCTCAATGCAAAGGCTCTAGACGCAAATATTGGTGTGAGAGTTAATTCAATCAAGGAAACACTGCATGTTGGTGAAGGGCATATTGAAGAAGGATGAGCCGAGTGGTTCTTGTGGGAGAACAACTCCATTTGGCTCACTAACTTCACACACCATCAGGCTTCCAAGCAGCTCTCAAGGAAACTCAGTTTGCACACTCTATGCTTAGTGCCCTTTGAGTGCATTATCTAGGAAAGAACCTGTTAGAGCATCCGACACAAACGAATGCTCCACATGCGGGTTTCACATGCCACCAACTCCACATTCACAGGCAACTTCAGCGCCACAGAAGTTTTCAGATAGCCCTCAATGCAAAGGCTCTAGACGCAAATATTGGTGTGAGATCTAATTCAATCAAGGAAACACTGCATGTTGGTGAAGGGCATGTTGAAGAAGGATCAGCTGAGTGGTTCTTGTGGGAGAACAACTCCATTTGGCTCACTAACTTCACACACCATCAGGCTTCCAAGCAGCTCTCAGGGAAACTCAGTTTCCACACACTATGCTTAGTGCCCTTTGAGTGCCTAAGACTGAAATGAAAGCTTGGTGAGCATCACACACAAACGAATGCTCCACATGCGGGTTTCACATGCCACCAACACCACATTCACAGGCAACTTCAGCGCCACAGCCGTTTTCAGATAGCCCTCAATGCAAAGGCTCTTGACGCAAATATTGGTGTGAGAGCTAATTCAATCAAGGAAACACTGCATGTTGGTGAAGGGCATTTTGGAGAAGGATCAGCCGAGTGGTTCTTGTGGGAGAACTACTCCATTTGGCTCACTAACTTCACACACCATCAGGCTTCCAAGCAACTCTCAAGGAAACTCAGTTTTCACACTCTATTCTAGGTGCTCATTAAGTGCCTAAGACTGAAATGAAGCTTGGTGAGCATCCCACACAAACGAATGCTCCACATTTTGGATTCACATGCCACCAACTCCACATTCACAGGCAACTTCAGCGCCACAGCCGTTTTCAGAGAGCCCTCAATGCAAAGGCTCTAGACGCAAATATTGGTGTGAGAGCTAATTCAATCAAGGAAACACTGCATGTTGGTGAAGGGCATATTGGAAAAGGATCAGCCGAGTGGTTCTTGTGGGAGAACAACTCCATTTGGCTCACTAACTTCACACACCATCAGGCTTCCAAGCAGCTCTCAAGGAAACTCAGTTTGCACACTCTATGCTTAGTGCCTTTGAGTACCTAGGCCTGAAATTAATCTTGGTGAGCATCCCACACAAACGACTGCTCCACATGCGGGTTTCACATGCCACCAACTCCACATTCACAGGCAACTTCAGCGCCACAGCCGTTTTGAGATAGCCCTCAATGCAAAGGCTCTAGACGCAAATATTGGTGTGAGAGCTAATTCAATCAAGGAAACACTGCATGTTGGTGAAGGGCATATTGGAGAAGGATCAGCCAAGTGGTTCTTGTGGGAGAACAACTCCTTTTGGCTCACTAACTTCACACACCATTAGGCTTAGAAAAAGCTCTCAAGGAAACTCAGTTTGCACACTCTATGCTTAGTGCCCTTTGAGTGCATTATCTAGGAATGAACCTGATAGAGCATCCCACACAAACGAATGCTCCACATGCGGGTTTCACATGCCACCAACTCCACATTCACACGCAACTTCAGCGCCACAGCCGTTTTCAGATAGCCCTCAATGCAAAGGCTCTAGACGCAAATATTGGTGTGAGAGCTAATTCAATCAAGGAAACACTGCATGTTGGTGAAATGCATATTGAAGAAGGATCAGCCGAGTGGTTCTTGTGGGAGAATAACTCCATTTGGCTCACTAACTTCACACACCATCAGGCTTCCAAGCAGCTCTCAGGGAAACTCAGTTTTCACACTCTATGCTTAGTGCCCTTTGAGTGCCTAGGACTGAAATGAATCTTGGTTAGCATCCCACACAAACGAATGCTCCACATGCGGGTTTCACATGCCACCAACTCCACATTCACACGCAACTTCAGCGCCACAGCCGTTTTCAGATAGCCCTCAATGCAAAGGCTCTAGATGCAAATATTGGTGTGAGAGCTAATTCAATCAAGGAAACACTGCATGTTGGTGAAGGGCATATTGAAGAAGGATCAGCCGAGTGGTTCTTGTGGGAGAACAACTCCATTTGGCTCACTAACTTCACACACCATCAGGCTTCCAAGCAGCTCTCAGGGAAACTCAGTTTCCACACTCTATGCTTAGTGCCCTTTGAGTGCCTAAGACTGAAATGAAAGCTTGGTGAGCATCACACACAAACGAATGCTCCACATGCGGGTTTCACATGCCACCAACACCACATTCACAGGCAACTTCAGCGCCACAGCCGTTTTCAGATAGCCCTCAATGCAAAGGCTCTAGACGCAAATATTGGTGTGAGAGCTAATTCAATCAAGGAAACACTGCATGTTGGTGAAGGGCATTTTGGAGAAGGATCAGCCGAGTGGTTCTTGTGGGAGAACTACTCCATTTGGCTCACTAACTTCACACACCATCAGGCTTCCAAGCAACTCTCAAGGAAACTCAGTTTTCACACTCTATTGTAGGTGCTCATTAAGTGCCTAAGACTGAAATGAAGCTTGGTGAGCATCCCACACAAACGAATGCTCCACATTTTGGATTCACATGCCACCAACTCCACATTCACAGGCAACTTCAGCGCCACAGCCGTTTTCAGAGAGCCCTCAATGCAAAGGCTCTAGACGCAAATATTGGTGTGAGAGCTAATTCAATCAAGGAAACACTGCATGTTGGTGAAGGGCATATTGGAAAAGGATCAGCCGAGTGGTTCTTGTGGGAGAACAACTCCATTTGGCTCACTAACTTCACACACCATCAGGCTTCCAAGCAGCTCTCAAGGAAACTCAGTTTGCACACTCTATGCTTAGTGCCTTTGAGTACCTAGGCCTGAAATTAATCTTGGTGAGCATCCCACACAAACGACTGCTCCACATGCGGGTTTCACATGCCACCAACTCCACATTCACAGGCAACTTCAGCGCCACTGCCGTTTTCAGATAGCCCTCAATGCAAAGGCTCTAGACGCAAATATTGGTGTGAGAGCTAATTCAATCAAGGAAACACTGCATGTTGGTGAAGGGCATATTGGAGAAGGATCAGCCAAGTGGTTCTTGTGGGAGAACAACTCCTTTTGGCTCACTAACTTCACACACCATTAGGCTTCCAAACAGCTCTCAAGGAAACTCAGTTTGCACACTCTATGCTTAGTGCCCTTTGAGTGCATTATCTAGGAATGAACCTGATAGAGCATCCCACACAAATGAATGCTCCACATGCGGGTTTCACATGCCACCAACTCCACATTCACAGGCAACTTCAGCGCCACAGCCGTTTTGAGATAGCCCTCAATGCAAAGGCTCTAGACGCAAATATTGGTGTGAGAGCTAATTCAATCAAGGAAACACTGCATGTTGGTGAAGGGCATATTGAAGAAGGATCAGCCGAGTGGTTCTTGTGGGAGAATAACTCCTTTTGGCTCACTAACTTCACAAACCATCAGACTTCCAAGCAGTTCTCAAGGAAACTCAGTTTTGACACTCTATGCTAGGTGCTCATTAAGTGCCTGGGACTGAAATGAAGCTTGGTGAGCATCCCACAAAAACGAATGCTCCACATGCGGGTTTCACATGCCACCAACTCCACATTCACAGGCAACTTCAGCTCCACAGCCATTTTCAGATAGCCCTCAATGCAAAGGCTCTAGACGCAAATATTGGTGTGAGAGCTAATTCAATCAAGGAAACACTGCATGTTGGTGAAGGGCATTTTGGAGAAGGATCAGCCGAGTGGTTCTTTTGGGAGAACAACTCCATTTGGCTCACTAACTTCACACACCATTAGGCTTCCAAACAGCTCTCAAGGAAACTCATTTTGCACACTCTATGCTTAGTGCCCTTTGAGAGCCTAGGACTGAAATGAGGCTTGGTGAGCATCCCACACAAACGAATGCTCCACATGCGGGTTTCACATGCCACCAACTCCACATTCACAGTCAACTTCAGCGCCACAGCCGTTTTCAGATAGCCCTCAATGCAAAGGCTCTAGACGCAAATATTGGTGTGAGAGCTAATTCAATCAAGGAAACACTGCATGATGGTGAAGGGCATATTGGAGAAGGATCAGCCGAGTGGTTCTTGTGGGAGAACAACTCCATTTGGCTCACTAACTTCACACACCATCAGGCTTCCAAGCAGCTCTCAAGGAAACTCAGTTTGCACACTCTATGCTTAGTGCCCTTTGAGTGCATTATCTAGGAATGAACCTGATAGAGCATCCCACACAAACGAATGCTCCACATGCGGGTTTCACATGCCACCAACTCCACATTCACACGCAACTTCAGCGCCACAGCCGTTTTCAGATAGCCCTCAATGCAAAGGCTCTAGACGCAAATATTGGTGTGAGAGCTAATTCAATCAAGGAAACACTGCATGTTGGTGAAGGGCATATTGAAGAAGGATCAGCCGAGTGGTTCTTGTGGGAGAATAACTCCATTTGGCTCACTAACTTCACACACCATCAGGCTTCCAAGCAGCTCTCAGGGAAGCTCAGTTTTCACACTCTATGCTTAGTGCCCTTTGAGTGCCTAGGACTGAAATGAATCTTGGTTAGCATCCCACACAAACGAATGCTCCACATGCGGGTTTCACATGCCACCAACTCCACATTCACAGGAAACTTCAGCGCCGCAGCCGTTTTCAGATAGCCCTCAATGCAAAGGCTCTAGACGCAAATATTGGTGTGAGAGCTAATTCAATCAAGGAAACACTGCATGTTGGTGAAGGGCATATTGGAGAAGGATCAGCCGAGTGGTTCTTGTGGGAGAACAACTCCATTTGGCTCACTAACTTCACACACCATCAGGCTTCCAAGCAGCTCTCAAGGAAACTCAGTTTGCACAATCTATGCTTAGTGCCCTTTGAGTGCATTATCTAGGAATGAACCTGATAGAGCATCCCACACAAACGAATGCTCCACATGCGGGTTTCACATGCCACCAACTCCCACATTCACACGCAACTTCAGCGCCACAGCCGTTTTCAGATAGCCCTCAATGCAAAGGCTCTAGACGCAAATATTGGTGTGAGAGCTAATTCAATCAAGGAAACACTGCATGTTGGTGAAGGGCATATTGAAGAAGGATCAGCCGAGTGGTTCTTGTGGGAGAATAACCCCTTTTGGCTCACTAACTTCACAAACCATCAGGCTTCCAAGCAGTTCTCAAAGAAACTCAGTTTTGACACTCTATGCTAGGTGCTCATTAAGTGCCTGGGACTGAAATGAAGCTTGGTGAGCATCCCACAAAAACGAATGCTCCACATGCGGGTTTCACATGCCACCAACTCCACATTCACAGGCAACTTCAGCGCCACAGCCGTTGTCAGATAGCCCTCAATGCAAAGGCTCTAGACGCAAATATTGGTGTGAGAGCTAATTCAATCAAGGAAACACTGCATGTTGGTGAAGGGCATATTGGAGAAGGATCAGCCGAGTGGTTCTTTTGGGAGAACAACTCCATTTGGCTCACTAACTTCACACACCATCAGGCTTCCAAACAGCTCTCAAGGAAACTCAGTTTGCACACTCTATGCTTAGTGCCCTTTGACAGCCTAAGACTGAAATGAGGCTTGGTGAGCTTCCCACACAAACGAATGCTCCACATGCGGGTTTCACATGCCACCAACTCCACATTCACAGGCAACTTCAGCGCCACAGCCGTTTTGAGATAGCCCTCAATGCAAAGGCTCTAGACGCAAATATTGGTGTGAGAGCTAATTCAATCAAGGAAACACTGCATGTTGGTGAAGGGCATATTGAAGAAGGATCAGCCGAGTGGTTCTTGTGGGAGAACAACTCCATTTGGCTCACTAACTTCACACACCATCAGGCTTCCAAGCAGCTCTCAGGGAAACTCAGATTTCACACTCTATGCTTAGTGCCCTTTGAGTGCATTATCTAGGAATGAACCTGATAGAGCATCCCACACAAACGAATGCTCCACATGCGGGTTTCACATGCCACCAACTCCACATTCACACGCAACTTCAGCGCCACAGCCGTTTTCAGATAGCCCTCAATGCAAAGGCTCTAGACGCAAATATTGGTGTGAGAGTTAATTCAATCAAGGAAACACTGCATGTTGGTGAAGGGCATATTGAAGAAGGATGAGCCGAGTGGTTCTTGTGGGAGAACAACTCCATTTGGCTCACTAACTTCACACACCATCAGGCTTCCAAGCAGCTCTCAAGGAAACTCAGTTTGCACACTCTATGCTTAGTGTCCTTTGAGTGCATTATCTAGGAAAGAACCTGTTAGAGCATCCGACACAAACGAATGCTCCACATGCGGGTTTCACATGCCACCAACTCCACATTCACAGGCAACTTCAGCGCCACAGACGTTTTCAGATAGCCCTCAATGCAAAGGCTCTAGACGCAAATATTGGTGTGAGAGCTAATTCAATCAAGGAAACACTGCATGTTGGTGAAGGGCATATTGAAGAAGGATCAGCTGAGTGGTTCTTGTGGGAGAACAACTCCATTTGGCTCACTAACTTCACACACCATCAGGCTTCCAAGCAGCTCTCAGGGAAACTCAGTTTCCACACTCTATGCTTAGTGCCCTTTGAGTGCCTAAGACTGAAATGAAAGCTTGGTGAGCATCACACACAAACGAATGCTCCACATGCGGGTTTCACATACCACCAACACCACATTCACAGGCAACTTCAGCGCCACAGCCGTTTTCAGATAGCCCTCAATGCAAAGGCTCTAGACGCAAATATTGGTGTGAGAGCTAATTCAATCAAGGAAACACTGCATGTTGGTGAAGGGCATTTTGGAGAAGGATCAGCCGAGTGGTTCTTGTGGA
>NW_026700597.1:0-25324 GCF_030435755.1 Ochotona princeps
TGAATTGGTGGCATGTGAAACCCGCATGTGAGCATTGGTTTGTGTGGAAAGCTCCCCAAGCTTCATTTGCAGTCCTAGGCACTCAAAGATCACTACGGCCTAGAGTGTGAAAACTGAGTTTCCTTGAGAGATGCTTGGAAGCCTGATGCTGTGTGAAGTTAGTGAGCCAAATGGAGTTGTTCTCCCACAAGAACCACTCGGCTGATCCTTCTTCAATATGCCCTGCACCAACATTCAGTGTTTCCTTGATTGAATTAGCTCTCACACCAATATTTGCGTCTAGAACCTTTGCATTGAGGGCTATCTGAAAACGGCTGTGGCGAGTGAAGTTGCCTGTGAATGTGGAGTTGGTGGCATGTGAAACCCGCGTGTGGAGCATTCGTTTGTGTGGGGTGCTCTACCAGGTTCATTCCTAGATAATGCACTCAAGCATGGCACTAAGCATAGAGTATGAAAACTGAGTTTCCTTGAGAGCTGCTTGAAAGCCTGATGGGTGTGGTGAAGTTAGTGAGCCAAATGAGAGTTGTTCTCCCACAAGAACCACTCGGCTGATCCTTCTTCAATACTGCCCTTCACCAACATGCAGTGTTTCCTTGATTGAATTAGCTCTCACACCAATATTTGCGTCTAGAGCCTTTGCATTGAGGGGGCTATCTGAAAACAGCTGTGGCGCTGAAGTTTCCTGAGAATGTGGAGTTGGTGGCATGTGAAACCGCATGTGGAGCATTCGTTTGTGTGGGATGCTCACCAAGCTTCATTTCAGTCCTAGGCACTCAAATGGCACTAAGCATAGAGTGTGAAAACTGAGTTTCCTTGAGAGCTGCTTGGAAGCCTGATGGTGTGTGAAGTTAGTGAGCCAAATGGAGTTGTTCTCCCACAAGAACCACTCGGCTGATCCTTCTTCAATATGCCCTTCACCAACATGCAGTGTTTCCTTGATTGAATTAGCTCTCACACCAATATTTGCGTCTAGAGCCTTTGCATTGAGGGCTATCTGAAAACGGCTGTTTCGCTGAAGTTGCCTGAGAATGTGGAGTTGGTGGCATGTGAAACCCGCATGTGGAGCATTCGTTTGTGTGGGATGCTCCCCAATCTTCATTTCAGTCCTAGGCACTCAAAGATCACTTCGCCTAGAGTGTGAAAACTGAGTTTCCTTGAGAGCTGCTTGGAAGCCTGATGGTGTGTGAAGTTAGTGAGCCAAATGGAGTTGTTCTCCCACAAGAACCACTCGGCTGATCCTTCTTCAATATGCCCTTCACCAACATGCAGTGTTTCCTTGATTGAATTAGCTCTCACAAAAATACTTGCGTCTAGAGCCTTTGCATTGAGGGCTATCTGAAAACGGCTGTGGCTCTGAAGTTGCCTGTAAATGTGGAGTTGGTGGCATGTGAAACCCGCATGTGGAACATGAGTTTGCTGTGGATGCTCTACCAGGTTCATTCCTAGATAATGCACTCAAAGATCACTACGCCTAGAGTGTGAAAACTGAGAGTTTCCTTGAGAGCTGCTTGGAAGCCTGATGGTGTGTGAAGTTAGTGAGCCAAATGGAGTTGTTCTCCCACAAGAACCACTCGGCTGATCCTTCTTCAAAATGCCCTTCACCAACATGCAGTGTTTCCTTGATTGAATTATCTCTCACACAAATATTTGCGTCTAGAGCCTTTGCATTGAGGGCTATCTGAAATGGCTGTGGCGCTGAAGTTGCCTGTGAATGTGGAGTTGCTGGCATGTGAAACCCGCATGTGGAGCATGCGTTTGTGTGGGATGCTCTACCAGGTTCATTCCTAAATAATGCATTCAAAGGTCACTAAAAATAGAGTGTGAAACCTGAGTTTCCTTGAGAGCCGCTTGGAAGCCTGATGGGTGTGTGAAGTTAGTGAGCCAAATGGAGTTGTTCTCACCACAAGAACCACTCGGCTGATCCTGTCTTCAATATGCCCCTTCACCAACATGCAGTGTTTCCTTGATTGAATTAGCTCTCACACCAATATTTGCGTCTAGATCCTATGCATTGAGGGCTATCTGAAAACGGCTGTGGGCGCTGACATTGCGCTGAAGAATGTGGAGTTGGTGGCATGTGAAACCCGCATGTGGAGCATTCGTTTGTCTGGGATGCTCACCAAGCTTCATTTCAGTCCTAGGCACTCACATGGCACTAAGCATAGAGTGGTGAAAACTGAGTTTCCCTTGAGAGCTGCTTGGAAGCCTGATGGTGTGTGAAGTTAGTGATCCAAATGGAGTTGTTCTCCCACAAGAACCACTCGGCCTGATCCTTCTTCAATGGGCCCTTCACCAATTATGCAGTGTTTCCTTGATTGAATTAGCTCTCACACCAATATTTGCGGTCTAGAAGCTTTGCATTGAGGGCTATCTGAAAACGGCTGTGGCGCTGAAGTTGCCTGAGAATGTGGAATTGGTGGCATGTGAAACCCGCATGTGGAGCATTGGTTTGTGTGGAAAGCTCCCCAAGCTTCATTTCAGTCCTAGGCACTCAAAGATCACTACGCCTAGAGTGTGAAAACTGAGTTTCCTTGAGAGCTGCTTGGAAGCCTGATGCTGTGTGAAGTTAGTGAGCCAAATGGAGTTGTTCTCCCACAAGAACCACTCGGCTGATCCTTCTTCAATATGCCCTTCACCAACATGCAGTGTTTCCTTGATTGAATTAGCTCTCACACCAATATTTGCGTCTAGAACCTTTGCATTGAGGGCTATCTGAAAACGGCTGTGGCGCTGAAGTTGCCTGTGAATGTGGAGTTGGTGGCATGTGAAACCCGCATGTGGAGCATTCGTTTGTGTGGGGTGCTCTACCAGGTTCATTCCTAGATAATGCACTCAAATGGCACTAAGCATAGAGTATGAAAAACTGAGGTTCCTTGAGAGCTGCTTGAAAGCCTGATGGTGTGTGAAGTTAGTGAGCCAAATGGAGTTGTTCTCCCACAAGAACCACTCGGCTGATCCTTCTTCAATATGCCCTTCACCAACATGCAGTGTTTTCCTTGATTGAATTAGCTCTCACACCAATATTTGCGTCTAGAGCCTTTGCATTGAGGGCTATCTGAAAACAGCTGTGGCGCTGAAGTTTCTGAGAATGTGGAGTTGGTGGTGCATGTGAAACCCGCATGTGGAGCATTTCGTTTGTGTGGGGATGCTCACCAAGGCTTCATTTCAGTCCTAGCGCACTCAATTGGCACTAAGCATAGAGTGTGAAAACTGAGTTTCCTTGAGAGCTGCTTGGAAGCCTGATGGTGTGTGAAGTTAGTGAGCCAAAATGGAGTTGTTCTCCCACAAGAACCACTCGGCTGATCCTTCTTCAATATGCCCTTCACCAACATGCAGTGTTTCCTTGATTGAATTAGCTCTCACACCAATATTTGCGTCTATAGCCTTTGCATTGAGGGCTATCTGAAAACGGCTGTTTCGCTGAAGTTGCCTGAGAATGTTGGAGTTGGTGGCACGTGAAACCCGCATGTGGAGCATTCGTTTGTGTGGGATGCTCCCCAATCTTCATTTCAGTCCTAGGCACTCAAAGATCACTTCGCCTAGAGTGTGAAAACTGAGTTTCCTTGAGAGCTGCTTGGAAGCCTGATGGTGTGTGAAGTCTAGTGAGCCAAATGGAGTTGTTCTCCACAAGAACCACTCGCCTGATTCTTCTTCAATATGCCCTTCACCAACATGCAGTGTTTCCTAGATTGAATTAGCTCTCACACAAATATTTGCATCTAGAGCCTTTGCATTGAGTGCTATCTGAGAAACGGCTGTTGCGCTGAAGTTGCCTGTGAATGTGAGTTGGTGGCATGTGAAACCCGCATGTGGAGCATTCGTTTGTCTGGGATGCTCTACCAGGTTCATTCCTAGATAATGCACTCAAAGGGCACTAAGCGTAGAGTGTGAAAACTGAGTTTCCTTGAGAGCTGCTTGGAAGCCTGATGGTGTGTGAAGTTAGTGAGCCAAATGGAGTTGTTCTCTCCACAAGAACCACTCGGCTGATTCTTCTTCAATATGCCCTTCACCAACATGCAGTGTTTCCTTGATTGAATTAGCTCTCAGCACCAATATTTGGCGTCTAGAGCCTTTGCATGTGAGGGCTATTTGAAAACAGCTGTGGCGCTGAAGTTGCCTCTGAATGTGGAGTTGGTCGCATGTAAAACCCGCATGTGGAACAATCGTTTGTCTGGGATGCTCACCAAGCTTCATTTCACTCCTAGGCACACAAAGTGCACTAAGCATAGAGTGTGAAACTGAGTTTCCTTGAGAGCTGCTTGGAAGCCTGGATGCTGTGTGAAGTTAGTGAGCCAAATGGAGTTGTTCTCCCACAAGAACCACTCGGCTGATCCTTCTTCAATATGCCCTGCACCAACATGCAATGTTTCCTTGATTGAATTAGCTCTCGACACCAATATTTGCGTCTAGAGCCTTTGCATTGAGGACTATCTGAAAACGGCTGTGGCGCTGAAGTTGCCTGTGAATGTGGAGTTGGTGGCATGTGAAACCCGCATGTGGAGCATTCGTTTGTGTGGGATGCTCTACCAGGTTCATTCCTAGATAATGCACTGAAAGGGCACTAAGCATAGAGTATGAAAACTGAGTTTCCTTGAGAGCTGCTTGGAAGCCTGATGGTGTGTGAAGTTAGTGAGCCAAATGGAGTTGTTCTCCCACAAGAACCACTCCGCTGATCCTTCTTCAATATGCCCTTCACCAACATGCAGTGTTTCCTTGATTGAATTAGCTCTCACAAAAATACTTGCGTCTAGAGCCTTTGCATTGAGGGCTATCTGAAAACGGCTGTGGCTCTGAAGTTGCCTGTAAATGTGGAGTTGGTGGCATGTGAAACCCGCATGTGGAACATGAGTTTGTGTGGGATGCTCTACCAGGTTCATTCCTAGATAATGCACTCAAAGGGCACTAAGCATAGAGTGTGAAAATTGAGTTTCCTTGAGAGCTCCATGGAAGCCTGATGGTGTGTGAAGTTAGTGAGCCAAATGGAGTTGTTCTCCCACAAGAGCCATTCGGCCGATCCTTCTTCAATATGCCCTTCACCAACATGCAGTGTTTCCTTGATTGAATTAGCTCTCACACCAATATTTGCGTCTAGAGCCTTTGCATTGAGGGCTATCTGAAAACGGCTGTGGCACTGAAGTTGCCTGTGAATGTGGAGTTGGTGGCATGTGAAACCCGCATGTGGAGCATTCGTTGGTGTGGGATGCTCTCCAATTTCATTTCAGTCCTAGGCACTCAAAGGGCACTAAGCATAGAGTGTGAAAACTGAGTTTCCTTGAGAGCTGCTTGGAAGCCTGATGGTGTGTGAAGTTAGTGAGCCAAATGGAGTTGTTCTCCCACAAGAACCACTCGGCTGATCCTTCTTCTATATGCGCTTCACCAACATGCAGTGTTTCCTTGATTGAATTAGCTCTCACACCAATATTTGCATCTACAGCCTTTGCATTGAGGGCTATCTGAAAACGGCTGTGGCGCTGAAGTTGCTTGAGAATGTGGAGTTGGTGGCATGTGAAACCCGCATGGCGAGCATTCATTTGTGTGGCATGCTCTACCAGGTTCATTGCTAGATAATGCACTCAAAGGGCACTAAGCATAGAGTGTGAAAACTGAGTTTCCTTGAGAGCTGCTTGGAAGCCTGACGGTGTGTCAAGTTAGTGGGCCAAATGGAGTTGTTCTCCCACAAGAACCACTCGGCTGATCCTTCTTCAATATGCCCTTCACCAACATGCAGTGTTTCCCTGATTGAATTAGCTCTCACACCAATATTTGCGTCTAGAGCCTTTGCATTGAGGGCTATCTGAAAACGGCTGTGGCGCTGAAGTTTCCTGTGAATGTGGAGTTGGTGGCATGTGAAACCCGCATGTGGAGCATTCGTTTGTGTGGGGTGCTCTACCAGGTTCATTCCTAGATAATGCACTCAAAGGGCACTAAGCATAGAGTATGAAAACTGAGTTTCCTTGAGAGCTGCTTGAAAGCCTGATGGTGTGTGAAGTTAGTGAGCCAAATGGAGTTGTTCTCCCACAAGAACCACTCGGCTGATCCTTCTTCAATATGCCCTTCACCAACATGCAGTGTTTCCTTGATTGAATTAGCTCTCACACCAATATTTGCGTCTAGAGCCTTTGCATTGAGGGCTATCTGAAAACAGCTGTGGCGCTGAAGTTTCCTGAGAATGTGGAGTTGGTGGCATGTGAAACCCGCATGTGGAGCATTCGTTTGTGTGGGATGCTCACCAAGCTTCATTTCAGTCCTAGGCACTCAAATGGCACTAAGCATAGAGTGTGAAAACTGAGTTTCCTTGAGAGCTGCTTGGAAGCCTGATGGTGTGTGAAGTTAGTGAGCCAAATGGAGTTGTTCTCCCACAAGAACCACTCGGCTGATCCTTCTTCAATATGCCCTTCACCAACATGCAGTGTTTCCTTGATTGAATTAGCTCTCACACCAATATTTGCGTCTAGAGCCTTTGCATTGAGGGCTATCTGAAAACGGCTGTTTCGCTGAAGTTGCCTGAGAATGTGGAGTTCGTGGCATGTGAAACCCGCATGTGGAGCATTCGTTTGTGTGGGATGCTCCCCAATCTTCATTTCAGTCCTAGGCACTCAAAGATCACTTCGCCTAGAGTGTGAAAACTGAGTTTCCTTGAGAGCTGCTTGGAAGCCTGATGGTGTGTGAAGTTAGTGAGCCAAATGGAGTTGTTCTCCCACAAGAACCACTCGCCTGATTCTTCTTCAATATGCCCTTCACCAACATGCAGTGTTTCCTAGATTGAATTAGCTCTCACACAAATATTTGCATCTAGAGCCTTTGCATTGAGGGCTATCTGAAAACGGCTGTTGCGCTGAAGTTGCCTGTGAATGTGGAGTTGGTGGCATGTGAAACCCGCATGTGGAGCATTCGTGTGTGTGGGATGCTCTACCAGGTTCATTCGTAGATAATGCACTCAAAGGGCACTAAGCGTAGAGTGTGAAAACTGAGTTTCCTTGAGAGCTGCTTGGAAGCCTGATGGTGTGTGAAGTTAGTGAGCCAAATGGAGTTGTTCTCCCACAAGAACCACTCGGCTGATTCTTCTTCAATATGCCCTGCACCAACATGCAGTGTTTCCTTGATTGAATTAGCTCTCACACCAATATTTGCGTCTAGAGCCTTTGCATTGAGGGCTATTTGAAAACAGCTGTGGCGCTGAAGTTGCCTCTGAATGTGGAGTTGGTCGCATGTGAAACCCGCATGTGGAGCAATCGTTTGTCTGGGATGCTCACCAAGCTTCATTTCACTCCTAGGCACACAAAGTGCACTAAGCGTAGAGTGTGAAAACTGAGTTTCCTTGAGAGCTGCTTGGAAGCCTGATGGTGTGTGAAGTTAGTGAGCCAAATGGAGTTGTTCTCCCACAAGAACCACTCGGCTGATTCTTCTTCAATATGCCCTGCACCAACATGCAGTGTTTCCTTGATTGAATTAGCTCTCACACCAATATTTGCGTCTAGAGCCTTTGCATTGTGGGCTATCTGAAAACGGCTGTGGCACTGAAGTTGCCTGTGAATGTGGAGTTGGTGGCATGTGAAACCCGCATGTGGAGCATTCGTTGGTGTGGGATGCTCTCCAATTTCATTTCAGTCCTAGGCACTCAAAGGGCACTAAGCATAGAGTGTGAAAACTGAGTTTCCTTGAGAGCTGCTTGGAAGCCTGATGGTGTGTGAAGTTACTGAGCCAAATGGAGTTGTTCTCCCACAAGAACCACTCGGCTGATCCTTCTTCAATATGCCCTTCACCAACATGCAGTGTTTCCTTGATTGAATTAGCTCTCACACCAATATTTGCATCTACAGCCTTTGCATTGAGGGCTATCTGAAAACGGCTGTGGCGCTGAAGTTGCTTGAGAATGTGGAGTTGGTGGCATGTGAAACCCGCATGGGGAGCATTCATTTGTGTGGCATGCTCTACCAGGTTCATTGCTAGATAATGCACTCAAAGGGCACTAAGCATAGAGTGTGAAAACTGAGTTTCCTTGAGAGCTGCTTGGAAGCCTGACGGTGTGTCAAGTTAGTGGGCCAAATGGAGTTGTTCTCCCACAAGAACCACTCGGCTGATCCTTCTTCAATATGCCCTTCACCAACATGCAGTGTTTCCTTGATTGAATTAGCTCTCACACCAATATTTGCGTCTAGAGCCTTTGCATTGAGGGCTATCTGAAAACGGCTGTGGCGCTGAAGTTTCCTGTGAATGTGGAGTTGGTGGCATGTGAAACCCGCATGTGCAGCATTCGTTTGTGTGGGATGCTCTCCAAGCTTCATTTCATTCCTAGATAATGCACTCAAAGGGCACTAAGCATAGAGTGTGAAAACTGAGTTTCCTTGAGAGCTGCTTGGAAGCCTGATGGTGTGTGAAGTTAGTGAGCCAAATGGAGTTGTTCTCCCACAAGAACCACTCGGCTGATCCTTCTTCAATATGCCCTTCACCAACATGCAGTGTTTCCTAGATTGAATTAGCTCTCACACCAATATTTCCCTCTAGAGCCTTTGCATTGAGGGTTATGTGAAAACAGCTGTGGCGCTGAAGTTTCCTGTGAATGTGGAGTTGGTGGCATGTGAAACCCGCATGCGGAGCATTCGTTTGTCTGGGATGCTCTACCAGGATCATTCCTGGATAATGCACTCAAAGGGCACTAAGCACAGAGTGTGAAAACTGAGTTTCCTTGAGAGCTGCTTGGAAGCCTGATGGTGTGTGAAGTTAGTGAGCCAAATGGAGTTGTTCTCCCACAAGAACCACTCGGCTGATCCTTCTTCAATATGCCCTTCACCAACATGCAGTGTTTCCTTGATTGAATTAGCTCTCACACCAATATTTGCGTCTAGAGCCTTTGCATTGAGGGCTATTTGAAAACGGCTGTGGCGCTGAAGTTGCCTGTGAATGTGGAGTTGGTGGCATGTGAAACCCGCATGCGGAGCATTCGTTTGTGTTGGATGCTCTACCAGGTTCATTCCTAGATAATGCACTCAAAGAGCACTAAGCATAGAGTGTGAAAACTGAGTTTCCTTGAGAGCTGCTTGGAAACCTGATGCTGTGTGAAGTTAGTGAGCCAAATGGAGTTGTTCTCCCACAAGAACCACTCGGCTGATCCTTCTTCAATATGCCCTGCACCAACATGCAGTGTTTCCTTGATTGAATTAGCTCTCACACCAATATTTGCGTCTAGAGCCTTTGCATTGAGGGCTATCTGAAAACGGCTGTGGCGCTGAAGTTGCCTGTGAATGTGGAGTTGGTGGCATGTGAAACCCGCATGTGGAGCATTCGTTTGTGTGGGATGCTCTACCATGTTCATTCCTAGATTATGCATTCAAAGGGCACTAAGCATAGAGTGTGAAAACTGAGTTTCCTTGAGAGCTAATTGGAAGCCTGATGGTGTGTGAAGTTAGTGAGCCAAATGGAGTTCTTCTCCCACAAGAACCACTCGGCTGATTCTTCTTCTAATGCGCTTCACCAACATGCAGTGTTTCCTTGATTGAATTAGCTCTCACACCAATATTTGCATCTACAGCCTTTGCATTGAGGGCTATCTGAAAACGGCTGTGGCGCTGAAGTTGCCTGAGAATGTGGAGTTGGTGGCATGTGAAACCCGCATTTGGAGCATTCGTTTCTGTGGGATGCTAACCAAGCTTCATTTCACTCCTAGGCACTCAAAGTGCACTAAGCATAGAGTGTGAAAACTGAGTTTCCTTGAGAGCTGCTTGGAAACCTGATGGTGTGTGAAGTTAGTGAGCCAAATGGAGTTGTTCTCCCACAAGAACCACTCGGCTGATCCTTCTTCAATATGCCCTGCACCAACATGCAGTGTTGCCTTGATTGAATTAGCTCTCACACCAATATTTGCGTCTAGAGCCTTTGCATTGAGGTCTATCTGAAAACGGCTGTGGCGCTGAAGTTGCCTGTGAATGTGGAGTTGGTGGCATGTGAAACCCGCATGTGGAGCATTCGTTTGTGTGGGATGCTCTACCATGTTCATTCCTAGATAATGCATTCAAAGGGCACTAAGCATAGAGTGTGAAAACTGAGTTTCCTTGAGAGCTGCTTGGAAGCCTGATGGTGTGTGAAGTTAGTGAGCCAAATGGAGTTCTTCTCCCACAAGAACCACTCGGCTGATCCTTCTTCAATATGCCCTTCACCAACATGCAGTGTTTCCTTGATTGAATTAGCTCTCTCACGAATATTTGTGTCTAGAGCCTTTGCACTGAGGGCTATCTGAAAACGGCTGTGGCGCTGAAGTTGCCTGTAAATGTGGAGTTGGTGGCATGTGAAACCCGCATGTGGAACATGCGTTTGTGTGGGATGCTCTACCAGGTTCATTCCTAGATAATGCACTCAAAGGGCACTAAGCATAGAGTGTGAAAACTGAGTTTCCTTGAGAGCTGCTTGGAAGCCTGATGGTGTGTGAAGTTAGTGAGCCAAATGGAGTTGACTCCCACAAGAACCACTCGGCTGATCCTTCTTCAATATGTCCTTCACCAACATGCAGTGTTACCTTGATTGAATTAGCTCTCACACCAATATTTGCATCTAGAGCCTTTGCATTGAGGGCTATCTGAAAACGGCTGTGGCACTGAAGTTGCCTGTGAATGTGGAGTTGGTGGCATGTGAAACCCGCATGTGGAGCATTCGTTGGTGTGAGATGCTCTCCAATTTCATTTCAGTCCTAGGCACTCAAAGGGCACTAAGCATAGAGTGTGAAAACTGAGTTTCCTTGAGAGCTGCTTGGAAGCCTGATGGTGTGTGAAGTTAGTGAGCCAAATGGAGTTGTTCTCCCACAAGAACCACTCGGCTGATCCTTCTTCTATATGCCCTTCACCAACATGCAGTGTTTCCTTGATTGAATTAGCTCTCACACCAATATTTGCATCTACAGCCTTTGCATTGAGGGCTATCTGAAAACGGCTGTGGCGCTGAAGTTGCTTGAGAATGTGGAGTTGGTGGCATGTGAAACCCGCATGGGGAGTATTCATTTGTGTGGCATGCTCTACCAGGTTCAAGGCTAGATAATGCACTCAAAGGGCACTAAGCATAGAGTGTGAAAACTGAGTTTCCTTGAGAGCTACTTGGAAGCCTGACGGTGTGTCAAGTTAGTGGGCCAAATGGAGTTGTTCTCCCACAAGAACCACTCGGCTGATCCTTCTTCAATATGCCCTTCACCAACATGCAGTGTTTCCTTGATTGAATTAGCTCTCACACCAATATTTGCGTCTAGAGCCTTTGCATTGAGGGCTATCTGAAAACGGCTGTGGCGCTGAAGTTGCCTGAGAATGTGGAGTTGGTGGCATGTGAAACCCGCATGTGCAGCATTCGTTTGTGTGGGATGCTCTCCAAGCTTCATTTCAGTCCTAGGCACTCAAAGGGCACTAAGCATAGAGTGTGAAAACTGAGTTTCCTTGAGAGCTGCTTGGAAGCCTGATGGTGTGTGAAGTTAGTGAGCCAAATGGAGTTCTTCTCCCACAAGAACCACTCGGCTGATCCTTCTTCAATATGCCCTTCACCAACATGCAGTGTTTCCTTGATTGAATTAGCTCTCACACCAATATTTGCCTCTAGAGCCTTTGCATTGAGGGCTATCTGAAAACGGCTGTGGCGCTGAAGTTGCCTGAGAATGTGCAGTTGGTGGCATGTGAAACCCGCATGTGGAGCATTCGTTTCTGTGGGATGCTCACCAAGCTTCATTTCAGTCCTAGGCACTCAAAGAGCACTAAGCATAGAGTGTGAAAACTGAGTTTCCTTGAGAGCTGCTTGGAAGCCTGATGGTGTGTGAAGTTAGTGAGCCAAATGGAGTTGTTCTCCCACAAGAACCACTCGGCTGATCCTTCTTCAATATGCCCTTCACCAACATGCAGTGTTTCCTAGATTGAATTAGCTCTCACACCAATATTTCCCTCTAGAGCCTTTGCATTGAGGGCTATCTGAAAACGGCTGTGGCGCTGAAGTTGCCTCTGAATGTGGAGTTGGTGGCATGTGAAACCCGCATGCGGAGCATTCGTTTGTGTGGGATGCTCTACCAGGATCATTCCTAGATAATGCACTCAAAGTGCACTAAGCATAGAGTGTGAAAACTGAGTTTCCTTGAGAGCTGCTTGGAAGCCTGATGGTGTGTGAAGTTAGTGAGCCAAATGGAGTTGTTCTCCCACAAGAACCACTCGGCTGATCCTTCTTCAATATGCCCTTCACCAACATGCAGTGTTTCCCTGATTGAATTAGCTCTCACACCAATATTTGTGTCTAGAGCCTTTGCATTGAGGGCTATTTGAAAACGGCTGTGGCGCTGAAGTTGCCTGTGAATGTGGAGTTGGTGGCATGTGAAACCCGCATGCGGAGCATTCGTTTGTGTGGGATGCTCTACCAGGTTCATTCCTAGATAATGCACTCAAAGGGCACTAAGCATAGAGTGTGAAAACTGAGTTTCCTTTAGAGCTGCTTGGAAGCCTGATGGTGTGTGAAGTTAGTGAGCCAAATGGAGTTGTTCTCCCACAAGAACCACTCGGCTGATCCTTCTTCAATATGCCCTTCACCAACATGCAGTGTTTCCTTGATTGAATTAGCTCTCACACCAATATTTGCGTCTAGAGCCTTTGCATTGAGGGCTATCTGAAAACGGCTGTGGCGCTGAAGTTGCCTGTGAATGTGGAGTTGGTGGCATGTGAAACCCGCATGTGGAGCATTCGTTTGTGTGGGATGCTCTCCAAGCTTCATTTCAGTCCTAGATAATGCACTCAAAGGGCACTAAGCATAGAGTGTGAAAACTGAGTTTCCTTGAGAGCTGCTTGGAAGCCTGATGCTGTGTGAAGTTAGTGAGCCAAATGGAGTTGTTCTCCCACAAGAACCACTCGGCTGATCCTTCTTCAATATGCCCTTCACCAACATGCAGTGTTTCCTTGATTGAATTAGCTCTCACACCAATTATTTGCCTCTAGAGCCTTTGCATTGAGGGCTGTCGGAAAACGGCTGTGGCGCTGAAGTTGCCTGAGAATGTGGAGTTGGTGGCATGTGAAACCCGCATGTGGAGCATTCGTTTCTGTGGGATGCTCACCAAGCTTCATTTCACTCCTAGGCACTCAAAGTGCACTAAGCATAGAGTGTGAAAACTGAGTTTCCTTGAGAGCTGCTTGGAAACCTGATGGTGTGTGAAGTTAGTGAGCCAAATGGAGTTGTTCTCCCACAAGAACCACTCGGCTGATCCTTCTTCAATATGCCCTGCACCAACATGCAGTGTTTCCTTGATTGAATTAGCTCTCACACCAATATTTGCGTCTAGAGCCTTTGCATTGAGGGCTATGTGAAAACGGCTGTGGCGCTGAAGTTGTCTGTGAATGTGGAGTTGGTGGCATGTGAAACCCGCATGTGGAGCATTCGTTTGTGTGGGATGCTCTACCATGTTCATTCCTAGATAATGCATTCAAAGGGCACTAAGCATAGAGTGTGAAAACTGAGTTTCCTTGAGAGCTGCTTGGAAGCCTGATGGTGTGTGAAGTTAGTGAGCCAAATGGAGTTGTTCTCCCACAAGAACCACTCGGCTGATCCTTCTTCAATATGCCCTTCACCAACATGCAGTGTTTCCTTGATTGAATTAGCTCTCTCACGAATATTTGCGTCTAGAGCCTTTGCATTGAGGGCTATCTGAAAACGGCTGTGGCGCTGAAGTTGCCTGTGAATGTGGAGTTGGTGGCATGTGAAACCCGCATGTGGAACATGCGTTTGTGTGTGATGCTCTACCAGGTTCATTCCTAGATAATGCACTCAAAGGGCACTAAGCATAGAGTGTGAAAACTGAGTTTCCTTGAGAGCTCCATGGAAGCCTGATGGTGTGTGAAGTTAGTGAGCCAAATGGAGTTGTTCTCCACAAGAACCACTCGGCCGATCCTTCTTCAATATGCCCTTCACCAACATGCAGTGTTTCCTTGATTGAATTAGCTCTCACACCAATATTTGCGTCTAGAGCCTTTGCATTGAGGGCTATCTGAAAACGGCTGTGGCACTAAAGTTGCCTGTGAATGTGGAGTTGGTGGCATGTGAAACCCGCATGTGGAGCATTCGTTGGTGTGGGATGCTCTCCAATTTCATTTCAGTCCTAGGCACTCAAAGGGCACTAAGCATAGAGTGTGAAAACTGAGTTTCCTTGAGAGCTGCTTGGAAGCCTGATGGTGTGTGAAGTTAGTGAGCCAAATGGAGTTGTTCTCCCACAAGAACCACTCGGCTGATCCTTCTTCTATATGCGCTTCACCAACATGCAGTGTTTCCTTGATTGAATTAGCTCTCACACCAATATTTGCATCTACAGCCTTTGCATTGAGGGCTATCTGAAAACGGCTGTGGCGCTGAAGTTGCTTGAGAATGTGGAGTTGGTGGCATGTGAAACCCGCATGGGGAGCATTCATTTGTGTGGCATGCTCTACCAGGTTCATTGCTAGATAATGCACTCAAAGGGCACTAAGCATAGAGTGTGAAAACTGAGTTTCCTTGAGAGCTACTTGGAAGCCTGACGGTGTGTCAAGTTAGTGGGCCAAATGGAGTTCTTCTCCCACAAGAACCACTCGGCTGATCCTTCTTCAATATGCCCTTCACCAACATGCAGTGTTGCCTTGATTGAATTAGCTCTCACACCAATATTTGCGTCTAGAGCCTTTGCATTGAGGGCTATCTGAAAACGGCTGTGGCACTGAAGTTGCCTGAGAATGTGCAGTTGGTGGCATGTGAAACCCGCATGTGGAGCATTCGTTTGTGTGGGATGCTCACCAAGCTTCATTTCAGTCCTAGGCACTCAAAGGGCACTAAGCCTAGAGTGTGAAAACTGAGTTTCCTTGAGAGCTGCTTGGAAGCCTGATGGTGTGTGAAGTTAGTGAGTCAAATGGAGTTGTTCTCCCAAAAGAACCACTCGGCTGATCCTTCTTCAATATGCCCTTCACCAACATGCAGTGTTTCCTTGATTGAATTAGCTCTCTCACGAATATTTGTGTCTAGAGCCTTTGCATTGAGGGCTATCTGAAAACGGCTGTGGCGCTGAAGTTGCCTGTAAATGTGGAGTTGGTGGCATGTGAAACCCGCATGTGGAACATGCGTTTGTGTGGGATGCTCTACCAGGTTCATTCCTAGATAATGCACTCAAAGGGCACTAAGCATAGAGTGTGAAAACTGAGTTTCCTTGAGAGCTGCTTGGAAGCCTGATGGTGTGTGAAGTTAGTGAGCCAAATGGAGTTGTTCTCCCACAAGAACCACTCGGCTGATCCTTCTTCAATATGCCCTTCACCAACATGCAGTGTTTCCTTGATTGAATTAGCTCTCACACCAATATTTGCGTCTAGAGCCTTTGCATTGAGGGCTATCTGAAAACGGCTGTGGCACTAAAGCTGCCTGTGAATGTGGAGTTGGTGGCATGTGAAACCCGCATGTGGAGCATTCGTTTGTGTGGGATGCTCTACCATGTTCATTCCTAGATAATGCATTCAAAGGGCACTAAGCATAGAGTGTGAAAACTGAGTTTCCTTGAGAGCTGCTTGGAAGCCTGATGGTGTGTGAAGTTAGTGAGCCAAATGGAGTTGTTCTCCCACAAGAACCACTCGGCTGATCCTTCTTCAATATGCCCTTCATCAACATGCAGTGTTTCCTTGATTGAATTAGCTCTCTCACGAATATTTGCATCTACAACCTTTGCATTGAGGGCTATCTGAAAACGGCTGTGGCGCTGAAGTTGCCTGTGAATGTGGAGTTGGTGGCATGTGAAACCCGCATGTGGAGCATTCGTTTGTGTGGGATGCTCTCCAAGCTTCATTTCATTCCTAGGCACTCAAAGGGCACTAAGCATAGAGTGTGAAAACTGAGTTTCCTTGAGAGATGCTTGGAAGCCTGATGGTGTGTGAAGTTAGTGAGCCAAATGGAGTTCTTCTCCCACAAGAACCACTCGGCTGATCCTTCTTCAATATGCCCTTCACCAACATGCATTGTTGCCTTGATTGAATTAGCTCTCACACCAATATTTGCGTCTAGAGCCTTTGCATTGAGGGCTATCTGAAAACGGCTGTGGCACTGAAGTTGCCTGAGAATGTGCAGTTGGTGGCATGTGAAACCCGCATGTGGAGCATTCGTTTGTGTGGGATGCTCACCAAGCTTCATTTCAGTCCTAGGCACTCAAAGGGCACTAAGCCTAGAGTGTGAAAACTGAGTTTCCTTGAGAGCTGCTTGGAAGCCTGATGGTGTGTGAAGTTAGTGAGCCAAATGGAGTTATTCTCCCACAAGAACCACTCGGCTGATCCTTCTTCAATATGCCCTGCACCAACATGCAGTGTTTCCTTGATTGAATTAGCTCTCACACCAATATTTGCGTCTAGAGCCTTTGCATTGAGGGCTATGTGAAAACGGCTGTGGCGCTGAAGTTGCCTGTGAATGTGGAGTTGGTGGCATGTGAAACCCGCATGTGGAGCATTCGTTTGTGTGGGATGCTCTACCATGTTCATTCCTAGATAATGCATTCAAAGGGCACTAAGCATAGAGTGTGAAAACTGAGTTTCCTTGAGAGCTGCTTGGAAGCCTGATGGTGTGTGAAGTTAGTGAGCCAAATGGAGTTGTTCTCCCACAAGAACCACTCGGCTGATCCTTCTTCAATATGCCCTTCACCAACATGCAGTGTTTCCTTGATTGAATTAGCTCTCTCACGAATATTTGTGTCTAGAGCCTTTGCATTGAGGGCTATCTGAAAACGGCTGTGGCGCTGAAGTTGCCTGTAAATGTGGAGTTGGTGGCATGTGAAACCCGCATGTGGAACATGCGTTTGTGTGGGATGCTCTACCAGGTTCATTCCTAGATAATGCACTCAAAGGGCACTAAGCATAGAGTGTGAAAACTGAGTTTCCTTGAGAGCTGCTTGGAAGCCTGATGGTGTGTGAAGTTAGTGAGCCAAATGGAGTTGTTCTCCCACAAGAACCACTCGGCTGATCCTTCTTCAATATGCCCTTCACCAACATGCAGTGTTTCCTTGATTGAATTAGCTCTCACACCAATATTTGCGTCTAGAGCCTTTGCATTGAGGGCTATCTGAAAACGGCTGTGGCACTAAAGTTGCCTGTGAATGTGGAGTTGGTGGCATGTGAAACCCGCATGTGGAGCATTCGTTTGTGTGGGATGCTCTACCATGTTCATTCCTAGATAATGCATTCAAAGGGCACTAAGCATAGAGTGTGAAAACTGAGTTTCCTTGAGAGCTGCTTGGAAGCCTGATGGTGTGTGAAGTTAGTGAGCCAAATGGAGTTGTTCTCCCACAAGAACCACTCGGCTGATCCTTCTTCAATATGCCCTTCACCAACATGCAGTGTTTCCTTGATTGAATTAGCTCTCTCACGAATATTTGTGTCTAGAGCCTTTGCATTGAGGGCTATCTGAAAACGGCTGTGGCGCTGAAGTTGCCTGTGAATGTGGAGTTGGTGGCATGTGAAACCCGCATGTGGAACATGCGTTTGTGTGGGATGCTCTACCAGGTTCATTCCTAGATAATGCACTCAAAGGGCACTAAGCATAGAGTGTGAAAACTGAGTTTCCTTGAGAGCTCCATGGAAGCCTGATGGTGTGTGAAGTTAGTGAGCCAAATGGAGTTGTTCTCCCACAAGAACCACTCGGCCGATCCTTCTTCAATATGCCCTTCACCAACATGCAGTGTTTCCTTGATTGAATTAGCTCTCACACCAATATTTGCGTCTAGAGCCTTTGCATTGAGGGCTATCTGAAAACGGCTGTGGCACTAAAGTTGCCTGTGAATGTGGAGTTGGTGGCATGTGAAACCCGCATGTGGAGCATTCGTTGGTGTGGGATGCTCTCCAATTTCATTTCAGTCCTAGGCACTCAAAGGGCACTAAGCATAGAGTGTGAAAACTGAGTTTCCTTGAGAGCTGCTTGGAAGCCTGACGGTGTGTGAAGTTAGTGAGCCAAATGGAGTTGTTCTCCCACAAGAACCACTCGGCTGATCCTTCTTTAATATGCCCTTCACCAACATGCAGTGTTTCCTTGATTGAATTAGCTCTCACACCAATATTTGCATCTACAGCCTTTGCATTGAGGGCTATCTGAAAACGGCTGTGGCGCTGAAGTTGCCTGTGAATGTGCAGTTGGTGGCATGTGAAACCCGCATGTGGAGCATTCGTTTGTGTGGGATGCTCACCAAGCTTCATTTCAGTCCTAGGCACTCAAAGGGCACTAAGCACAGAGTGTGAAAACTGAGTTTCCTTGAGAGCTGCTTGGAAGCCTGATGGTGTGTGAAGTTAGTGAGCCAAATGGAGTTGTTCTCCCACAAGAACCACTCGGCTGATTTCTTCAATATGCCCTTCACCAACATGCAGTGTTTCCTTGATTGAATTAGCTCTCACACGAATATTTGTGTCTAGAGCCTTTGCATTGAGGGCTATCTGAAAACGGCTCTGGCGCTGAAGTTGCCTGTAAATGTGGAGTTGGTGGCATGTGAAACCCGCATGTGGAACATGCCTTTGTGTGGGATGCTCTACCAGGTTCATTCCTAGATAATGCACTCAAAGGGCACTAAGCATAGAGTGTGAAAACTGAGTTTCCTTGAGAGCTGCTTGGAAGCCTGATGGTGTGTGAAGTTAGTGAGCCAAATGGAGTTGTTCTCCCACAAGAACCACTCGGTCGATCCTTCTTCAATATGCCCTTCACCAACATGCAGTGTTTCCTTGATTGAATTAGCTCTCACACCAATATTTGCGTCTAGAGCCTTTGCATTGAGGGCTATCTGAAAACGGCTGTGGCACTAAAGTTGCCTGTGAATGTGGAGTTGGTGGCATGTGAAACCCGCATGCGGAGCATTCGTTTGTGTGGGATGCTCTACCAGGATCATTCCTAGATAATGCACTCAAAGGGCACTAAGCACAGAGTGTGAAAACTGAGTTTCCTTGAGAGCTGCTTGGAAGCCTGATGGTGTGTGAAGTTAGTGAGCCAAATGGAGTTGTTCTCCCACAAGAACCACTCGGCTGATCCTTCTTCAATATGCC
This sequence comes from Ochotona princeps, assembly GCF_030435755.1. Lineage (NCBI taxonomy): Eukaryota > Metazoa > Chordata > Mammalia > Lagomorpha > Ochotonidae > Ochotona > Ochotona princeps. The sequence continues at coordinate 19,014 of NW_026700597.1, forward strand.
CTTCACCAACATGCAGTGTTTCCTTGATTGAATTAGCTCTCACACCAATATTTGCGTCTAGAGCCTTTGCATTGAGGGCTATTTGAAAACGGCTGTGGCGCTGAAGTTGCCTGTGAATGTGGAGTTGGTGGCATGTGAAACCCGCATGCGGAGCATTCGTTTGTGTGGGATTCTCTACCAGGTTCATTCCTAGATAATGCACTCAAAGGGCACTAAGCATAGAGTGTGAAAACTGAGTTTCCTTGAGAGCTGCTTGGAAGCCTGATGGTGTGTGAAGTTAGTGAGCCAAATGGAGTTGTTCTCCCACAAGAACCACTCGGCTGATTCTTCTTCTAATGCGCTTCACCAACATGCAGTGTTTCCTAGATTGAATTAGCTCTCACACCAATATTTGCATCCAGAGCCTTTGCATTGAGGGCTATCTGAAAAAGGCTGTGTCGCTGAAGTTGCCTGTGAATGTGGAGTTGGTGGCATGTGAAACCCGCATGTGGAGCATTCGTGTGTGTGGGATGATCTACCAGGTTCATTGCTAGATAATGCACTCAAAGGGCACTAAGCATAGAGTGTGAAAACTGAGTTTCCTTGAGAGCTCCATGGAAGCCTGATGGTGTGTGAAGTTAGTGAGCCAAATGGAGTTGTTCTCACACAAGAACCACTCGCCTGATTCTTCTTCAATATGCCCTTCACCAACATGCAGTGTTTCCTAGATTGAATTAGCTCTCACACAAATATTTGCATCTAGAGCCTTTGCATTGAGGGCTATCTGAAAACGGCTGTGGCACTGAAGTTGCCTGTGAATGTGGAGTTGGTGGCATGTGAAACCCGCATGTGGAGCATTCGTTTGTGTGGGATGCTCTACCAGGTTCATTCCTAGATAATGCACTCAAAGGGCACTAAGCATAGAGTGTGAAAATTGAGTTTCCTTGAGAGCTGCTTGGAAGCCTGATGGTGTGTGAAGTTAGTGAGCCAAATGGAGTTGTTCTCCCACAAGAACCACTCGGCTGATCCTTCTTCAATAGGCCCTTCACCAACATGCAGTGTTTCCTTGATTGAATTAGCTCTCACACCAATATTTGCGTCTAGAGCCTTTGCATTGAGGGCTATGTGAAAACGGCTGTGGCGCTGAAGTTGCCTGTGAATGTGGAATTGGTGGCATGTGAAACCCGCATGTGGAGCATTCGTTTGTGTGGGATGCTCTACCAGGTTCATTGTTAGATAATGCACTCAAAGGTCAATAAGCATAGAGTGTGAAAACTCAGTTTCCTTGAGAGCTGCTTGGAAGCCTGATGCTGTGTGAAGTTAGTGAGCCAAATGGAGTTGTTCTCCCACAAGAGCCACTCTTCTGATCCTTCTTCAATATGCCCTTCACCAACATGCAGTGTTGCCTTGATTGAATTAGCTCTCACACCAATATTTGCGTCTAGAAGCTTTGCATTGAGGGCTATCTGAAAACGGCTGTGGCGCTGAAGTTGCCTGAGAATGTCTAATTGGTGGCATCTGAAACCCGCATGTGGAGCATTTGTTTGTGTGGGATGCTCCCCAAGCTTCATTTCATTCCTAGGCACTCAAAGATCACTACGCCTAGTGTGTGAAAACTGAGTTTCCTTGAGAGCTACTTGGAAGCCTGATGGTGTGTGAAGTTAGTGAGCCAAATGGAGTTGTTCTCCCACAAGAACCACTTGGCTGATCCTTCTTCAATATGCCCTGAACCAACATGCAGTGTTTCCTTGATTGAAATAGCTCTCACAAAAATACTTGCGTCTAGAGCCTTTGCATTGAGGGCTATCAGAAAACGGCTGTGGCGCTGAAGTTGCCTGAGAATGTGGAGTTGGTGGCATGTGAAACCCGCATGTGGAGCATTCGTTTCTGTGGGATGCTCACCAAGCTTCATTGCAGTCCTAGGCACTCAAAGGGCACTAAGCATAGAGTGTGAAAACTGAGTTTCCTTGAGAGCTGCTTGGAAGCCTGATGGTGTGTGAAGTTAGTGAGCCAAATGGAGTTGTTCTCCCACAAGAACCACTCGGCTGATCCTTCTTCAATATGCCCTTCACCAACATGCAGTGTTTCCTTGATTGAATTAGCTCTCACACCAATATTTGCATCTAGACCCTTTGCATTGAGGGCTATGTGAAAACGGCTGTGGCGCTGAAGTTGCCTGTGAATGTGGAGTTTGTGGCATGTGAAACCTGCATGTGGAGCATTCGTTTGTGTGGGATGCTCTACCAGGTTCATTCCTAGATAATGCACTCAAAGGGCACTAAGCATAGAGTGTGAAAACTGAGTTTCCTTGAGAACTGCTTGGAAGCCTGATGGTGTGTGAAGTTAGTGAGCCAAATGGAGTTGTTCTCCCACAAGAACCACTCGGCTGATCCTTCTTCAATATGCCCTTCACCAACATGCAGTGTTTCCTTGATTGAATTAGCTCTCACACCAATATTTGCATCTACAGCCTTTGCATTGAGGGCTATCTGAAAACGGCTGTGGCGCTGAAGTTGCCTCTGAATGTGGAGTTGGTGGCAAGTGAAACCCGCATGTGGAGCATTCGTTTGTGTGGGATGCTCTACCAGGATCATTCCTAGATAATGCACTCAAAGGGCACTAAGCACAGAGTGTGAAAACTGAGTTTCCTTGAGAGCTGCTTGGAAGCCTGATGGTGTGTGAAGTTAGTGAGCCAAATGGAGTTGTTCTCCCACAAGAACCACTCGGCTGATCCTTCTTCAATATGCCCTTCACCAACATGCAGTGTTTCCTTGATTGAATTAGCTCTCACACCAATATTTGCGTCTAGAGCCTTTGCATTGAGGGCTATTTGAAAACGGCTGTGGCGCTGAAGTTGCCTGTGAATGTGGAGTTGGTGGCATGTGAAACCCACATGCGGAGCATTCGTTTGTGTGGGATGCTCTACCAGGTTCATTCCTAGATAATGCACTCAAAGGGCACTAAGCCTAGAGTGTGAAAACTGAGTTTCCTTGAGAGCTGCTTGGAAGCCTGATGGTGTGTGAAGTTAGTGAGCCAAATGGAGTTGTTCTCCCACAAGAACCACTCGGCTGATTCTTCTTCTAATGCGCTTCACCAACATGCAGTGTTTCCTTGATTGAATTAGCTCTCACACCAATATTTGCATCCAGAGCCTTTGCATTGAGGGCTATGTGAAAACTGCTGTGGCGCTGAAGTTGCCTGTGAATGTGGAGTTGGTGGCATGCGAAACCCGCATGTGGAGCATTCGTTTGTGTGGCATGCTCTGCCAGGTTCATTCCTAGATAATGCACTCAAAGGGCACTAAGCATAGAGTGTGAAAACTGAGTTTCCTTGAGAGCTGCTTGGAAGCCTGATGGTGTGTGAAGTTAGTGAGCCAAATGGAGTTGTTCTCCCACAAGAACCACTCGGCTGATCTTTCTTCAATATGCCCTTCACCAACATGCAGTGTTTCCTTGATTGAATTAGCTCTCACTCCAATATTTGCGTCTAGAGCCTTTACATTGAGGGCTATGTGAAAACGGCTGTGGCGCTGAAGTTGCCTGTGAATGTGGAGTTGGTGGCATGTGAAACCAGCATGTGGAGCATTCGTTTGTGTGGGATGCTCTACCAGGTTCATTCCTAGATAATGCACTCAAAGGGCACTAAGCATAGAGTGTGAAAACTGAGTTTCCTTGAGAGCTGCTTGGAAGCCTGATGGTGTGTGAAGTTAGTGAGCCAAATAGAGTTGTTCTCCCACAACAGCCACTCGGCTGATCCTTTTTCAATATGCCCTTCACCAACATGCAGTGTTTCCTTGATTGAATTAGCTCTCACACCAATATTTCCCAATAGAGCCTTTGCATTGAGGGCTATCTGAAAACGGCTGTGGCGCTGAAGTTGCCTGTGAATGTGGAGTTGGTGGCATGTGAAACCCGCATGTGGAGCATTCGTTTGTGTGGGATGCTCTCCAAGCTTTATTTCAGTCCTAGGCACTGAAAGGGCACTAAGCATAGAGTGTGAAAACTGAGTTTCCTTGAGAGCTGCTTGGAAGCCTGATGGTGTGTGAAGTTAGTGAGCCAAATGGAGTTGTTCTCCCACAAGAACCACTCGGCTGATCCTTCTTCAATATGCCCTTCACCAACATGCAGTGTTTCCTTGATTGAATTAGCTCTCACACCAATATTTGCGTCTAGAGCCTTTGTATTGAGGGCTATGTGAAAACGGCTGTGGCGCTGAAGTTGCCTGTGAATGTGGAGTTGGTGGCATGTGAAACCGGCATGTGGAGCATTCGTTTGTGTGGGATGCTCTACCAGGTTCCTTCCTAGATAATGCACTCAAAGGGCACTAAGCATAGAGTGTGAAAACTGAGTTTCCTTGAGAGCTGCTTGGAAGCCTGATGGTGTGTGAAGTTAGTGAGCCAAATGGAGTTGTTCTCCCACAAGAACCACTCGGCTGATCCTTCTTCAATATGCCCTTCACCAACATGCAGTGTTTCCTTGATTGAATTAGCTCTCACACCAATATTTGCGTCTAGAGCCTTTGCATTGAGGGCTATCTGAAAACGGCTGTGGCGCTGAAGTTGCCTGTGAATGTGGAGTTGGTGGCATGTGAAACCCGCAAGTGCAGCATTCATTTGTGTGGGATGCTCTACCAGGTTCATCCCTAGATAATGCACTGAAAGGGCACTAAGCATAGAGTGTGAAAACTGAGTTTCCTTGAGAGCTGCTTGGAAGCCTGATGGTGTGTGAAGTTAGTGAGCCAAATGGAGTTGTTCTCCCACAAGAACCACTCGGCTGATCCTTCTTCAATATGCCTTTCACCAACATGCAGTGTTTCCTTGATTGAATTAGCTCTCACACCAATATTTGCGTCTAGAGCCTTTGCATTGAGGGCTATCTGAAAATGGCTGTGGCGCTGAAGTTGCCTGTAAATGTGGACTTGGTGGCATGTGAAACCCGCATGTGGAGCATTCGTTTGTGTGGGATGCTCACCAAGCTTCCTTTCAGTCCTAGGCACTCAAAGGGCACTAAGCATAGAGTGTGAAAACTGAGTTTCCTTGAGAGCTGCTTGGAAGCCTGATGGTGTGTGAAGTTAGTGAGCCAAATGGAGTTGCTCTCCCACAAGAGCCACTCGGCTGATCCTTCTTCAATATGCCCTTCACCAACATGCAGTGTTTCCTTGATTGAATTAGCTCTCATGCCAATATTTGCGTCTAGAGCCTTTGCATTGAGGGCTATCTGAAAATGGCTGTGGCGCTGAAGTTGCCTGAGAATGTGGACTTGGTGGCATGTGAAACCGCAAGTGCAGCATTCGTTTGTGTGGGATGCTCTACCAGGTTCATTCCTAGATAATGCACTCAAAGGCCACTAAGCATAGTGTGTGAAAACTGAGATTATTTGAGAGCTGCTTGGAAGCCTGATGGTGTGTGAAGTTAGTGAGCCAAATGGAGTTGTTCTCCCACAAGAACCACTCGGCTGATCCTTCTTCAATATGCCCTTCACCAACATGCAGTGTTTCCTTGATTGAATTAGCTCTCACACCAATATTTGCGTCTAGAGCCTTTGCATTGAGGGCTATCTGAAAACGGCTGTGGCGCTGAAGTTGCCTGTAAATGTGGAGTTGGTGGCATGTGAAACCCGCATGTGGAGCATTCGTTTGTGTGGGATGCTCTACCAGGTTCATTCCTAGATAATGCACTCAAAGGGCACTAAGCATAGAGTGTGAAAACTGAGTTTCCTTGAGAGCTGCTTGGAAGCCTGATGGTGTGTGAAGTTAGTGAGCCAAATGGAGTTGTTCTCCCACAAGAACCACTCGGCTGATCCTTCTTCAATATGCCTTTCACCAACATGCAGTGTTTCCTTGATTGAATTAGCTCTCACACCAATATTTGCGTCTAGAGCCTTTGCATTGAGGGCTATCTGAAAATGGCTGTGGCGCTGAAGTTGCCTGAGAATGTGGAGTTGGTGGCATGTGAAACCCGCATGTGGAGCATTCGTTTGTGTGGTATGCTCTACCAGGTTCATTCCTAGATAATGCACTCAAAGGGCACTAAGCACAGAGTGTGAAAACTGAGTTTCCTTGAGAGCTGCTTGGAAGCCTGATGGTGTGTGAAGTTAGTGAGCCAAATGGAGTTGCTCTCCCACAAGAGCCACTCGGCTGATCCTTCTTCAATATGCCCTTCACCAACATGCAGTGTTTCCTTGATTGAATTAGCTCTCACACCAATATTTGTGTCTAGAGCCTTTGCATTGAGGGCTATGTGAAAACGGCTGTGGCGCTGAAGTTGCCTGAGAATGTGGAGTTGATGGCATGTGCAGCATTCGTTTGTGTGGGATGCTCTACCAGGTTTCTTC